>NW_015505212.1:1195128-1233051 GCF_001515645.1 Sinocyclocheilus grahami
GTATGTATGTGTGTGTGTGTGTATGTGTGTGTGTATATATATATATATATATATATATATATATATATAATTTTTATTTTTTTTTCCTGTGAACCCTGATGTTATGAAAATACAGATTTTAAAGGTTCAATTAATTTTTATCCTCCACAGATTAGTTTGCTGACCCTCAGAATTATGTCAAACTTTGAGGCTGATCTTCCTAAACCAGCAGAGGTAACATTTATGAGATTTACCAACAGCAGTGGCTGTGAAAAGCACATGCACATATTTATTAACTCATGTCTTTTTCAGGGAGAGGAGAGCTCAAATGCGCAGACGGTGTTCGCCGTGTGTCTGCAGGCGGAGCAGGTCCCGGCCACAGTGCAGGACTACAGGGAGAAACTACTACATCTTCGTAAACTCCGTCATGACCTGGTGCAGCCCTGTCTGCCCAAGGGTCCTTTCCATGAGGTAGCTAATGCCTTTTACTCCATGTCAAATATTGAATTATTTTTGAAAACCATTGTTACAGATGTTTGTGGTTTTTGTTTTTATAGGTTCCTCTTCGTTATCTTATTGCAATGCTGTTTGTCAATTTCCGACCTCTCTGGGATGCAGTTATTGATCTGTTGGTGTAAGTGTCATGCTAATGGCCATGTCCTGTTTTATTTGTGATCTTCTGCCTTTAAATCCTCATATCCTCAACCTGTATCTCCAACAATATTCTCTCTTTCTCTATTATTTGTCTTTGTTTAATTTGCTTTCATCTGCTCAGGACCCACGCTAAAGAAATGGACAACAAGTCATTCTGGAAGGTCTATTATGAACAGCTGGAGATGGTTGCTGGTCTAGCTGGTGAGTTTTCATTGAGCTGTTGACCCGTTACATTTTCCCCCAGTCTTCAATTTAAAGATGCTTGAATCTTTATTCTCAGAGGAAGAGCTTCAGGCAGATGAGAAAGATGATGAGGAGAGAGGTGGTGAACAACATCAAGCAGCAAAGCAGCTTCGAGGTTCGGGGACCAATGTGATCGAAAGCGGGGATGTGGGAGTGTTGTTTCTGGAACAGCTGGACCAGGTGCTGAATCCCACTCAGCGGACCGATTTCACAAACTTCCGCAACCTGCTTTGGCGAGCAATGGCCCAGTTTCCTGACAGAGTGGAGCCTCGCAGCCGAGAGCTCAGCCCATTACTGCTGCGCTTCATCAGGTGTATATAAGATTTGTGTCAACAACCTATTTGTCTTTTTAGAAAGTTCTCCATAACAGTCTTTTCTCTGCCTTCACAGTAATGAGTTCTACCCAGCTGACCTGCAGGTGGCTCCAACACAGGACCTCATGAAGAAAAGCATCTCTTCATCAGAGCAAGAAATGGGTGAAGAGGTAGATGCTGACATGGAAGATGAAGAGAAGGAGGAAGATTCCAAACAACCCAAGAAGAAGATCCCAAGAAAAGCAGCAGCCAAGTAAGAGATGATCCTATCTTCTAACATCCATCGTTGTCTTCTAGTTACATACTCACACAAACTAGATGTGCATGTCTAATGTACTAGAATGACAAGCATTCATTTGTTCTCATAAACATGCCTTTATTTTTTTATAGGCAGCTCATTGCTCACTTGAAGGTCTTCTCCAAATTCATTAACCCGAAAGCTTTATTTATGGAGGCAAAACTAAGTGAACTGTATACCCAGGTATGGTTTCCCATCTTTCTATGAAAGCTCATTTTGTTTATCAAAACTCGTTGAATGGCCAGCTGAGACTAATTCTTTCTGTAAACCCATAGCTTCTGTGCCATAAAGACCAACAAGTACAGAAAATAGCACTGGACTGTTTGATGACATACAGAGACCCAAACATTCTCCCTTACAAGTAAGTCTTCTAACACAAAGCACCAAAATACACTGTCCCTTCTCTTCTTGCTTTCCACATTAGATTTTTTTTCTGTAATAACTCTGTATTATACACTAACTAGGTCAGTTTATGAATAGAATGCTTTATATACAGAGCAGAGACTGATGGTATCTTCCAACAGACATCTTTGGTTACCTTACTAACTTTCACTGCTGAGATACCGGAATGTACCAATTGCCTCAGGAAGTCTTTTAGTCTATTATGATATTCATTTCACGTCTCTGGGTTACTTTGAGCCAGTTTTGTCATTTGGTGCACGGAAAAAAATACCTAGAGGCAACCCTCACTGATCTAATTTTAAGCCAGATTTCAGAGCTTTTCTGCAACCTCAAACTTGCTGTGGGGATGCTTTAAACAATTTTTAAACATTTTCCAGTTGTGTAAGCATTTGTTTTATTATTTATATTTGGGGGTTTATTAATATGATGGCTTAAAGCAGTACTGCGAAATCATTTTTGAACATTGCTCCAGTGGCTGTGTTCCCCAGGGCTTTGTTATAGGTCCATAATAATTGTTGATTTGTCATTGTTTACAGAGAGAATCTGGAGAGACTTCTGGATGACAAGCATTTTAAAGATGAGATTGTCCATTTCAACATCTCAGAGGAAGGGGCCGTGGTACTTCCGTCACACAGACCCCAACTTATTCCCACGCTTATGAGGTGTGTGTTTAGATGCGCAATGCATATTAATGATATCATTGCACCCCTGATGTTTCTTCTCTGAATGTGAATGTTATGTGTCTGCAATTAGTAGTTTTTAATTATTCTTGCAGGATACTATATGGGCGGATGTGCCCTAGGGTTGGTAATAGGTTTCAGGGTAAGGCAAACACAGCTTCACGCTCCTCCATAGTGCTTCGCTTCCTGGCAGGCTGTCAGCCAGAGGAGATGGGCATGTTTATAGATCTGCTGCTGGAGCCTGTTTGTCATCATGCTGAAGGTACCAGCTTGAATTTAAGCTTATTAAAATGATTACATCCTAATATACCCCTTAAATACACCTATTTGCAGTTCATTAGATATTAGAGATAATATCCTATTTGGACCATTTATGAATGTTACTCAATAATGAGGACCATCTTCACAATATTTAGGATATTTATAAATTAACTTATTTTTATTGAAACAAGCTAAACCAACAGACTTTATTTTACTCATTTTACTTTTTCAAAAAAGAACAGATAGATAAAAAGCAAGCACTGATTTGAAGATGCATCAACTTACAACAGGAAATGCATAATTTGTTGCTTGCAGGAGCATGTCTGGCTGCGGTAGAACGAGCTGTAGCCGAGGCGAACCTGTCTGCTGTTCTCCCCGTGGGTCGCCAGCACAGCCTTCTCAACACTATAGAAATGCTCATTCATAAAATGGGCCATCTCATCCACATGTACTTGCCCAAAGTTCTGCAGATCCTGCTGTGCATGACAGCTTCAGTGTCATTTATACTGGATCACAGAGAACAGGTAAGCTGAATGCAGAAAACCATCCTCATTAATCCTTTAACTTTATATGCAAACTGAAATATTGTACGTAATTGTAAAATATTCCTGGAGTTCCTCTTCAGAGTCAGCGATTAGAGGGCCACATTATCAGATTTTAGACTTTTTTTTTTATTGTGTGGTGGCTGGATCTGTTTTTGGGGGTGCTGATCTCAAGAGCTTACTGTTGTTCCTTTAGCTCAAGCCTGGTTGCATCAATCCTCTGAAGAACTTGCGGCGTCTGGGGATTCTGCGCATACAAGACTTCTTTGATGGATTTGAGTCTTACAGCTTCACTGCAGATGAGCTGGACGCTGCGTTTCAAGCCGTGGTGTGGCCTAAGGTGTGTGTATAAGAGAAAATGGCTGGATAACTTCAGTAGCTTTAACAAGCCAGTTAAAATAAGAAAAAGTATGGCTCATTGCAAGTTAAAGTAAGTTGTACTCTTTCAAAAGAGTCTTGGAAACTTGTGTGATTTATTTTTTTACCATCAGTATTTGACAATTTTGAGATTATGAATATTTAAATGAGGACTGGAGTCAGTAACCCAGCTGTTTTGTTCTTCAGGTGTGTCTTCTGTCCACTGAAAGCCCGTATGCACCAACGCCCCTCCTGAAAGTCATCCGTGTGTGGATCCAAAATCCTAGGTGAGCTCATTAACCACAGGTTTGTGGACCTGACACAGTGGTACCCTAAAGAAATCATTTCTAGTTTTTAATAATATTTTCTTTAGAGCTGCTTTATAGCTGGATAGAATTTGTTCTTTAATTGTTGAACTTTGTAACATCTGCCACTGAACCGAATCAACACTGAACTGACTTAACCTGAAAAATGTGAATTGTCTTGAAAGTGAAGTAAGTTTATAAATTGTTATTTATAACCGGTTTATTTTTAAGCTGCTTTGTAACATTCTGTATTTTATAAAGCGTTATATAATTAAATGTAATGATTCCATTGTTATCATATCTTATTGCTGATTTGAAATGTTATAGCAATGCAGTCTTATTATAATATAAATGTTGTCTTTTCTCCCTGTCAGATATTTCCCTTTGCTTGCTAAGCAGAGACCGGGCCACCCTGAGTGTGACGTCCTGCACAATGTGTTTGCTCTGCTATCCTCCAAAAACGTGTCTGCCATCACGACGGCCGTGGTGATGGATATAGCCGAGAGCTTGCTGACCACTCCAGACTATGAACCCAAGGAGAGTGAATCAGAGCTGATTGTGAACAACTGTGTGATCCCCGAACCCAATCAGGACTGTGACGTGTCAGGTAGACATCAGGGGTGTTGATGATTATGCTGAAGGACCCACTATATTTTGTGCATTTGACATATCTGTTTCTCTTCTTCTGGTAGATTCTTTGACTATCGGCTGCCGTCTGCTCCTTCCTCACATCCCAGCACTGCTGCAGTACCTCAGCGGAGTCGTGCGTAACTCTGAACGCCTCAAGAAGAAGCAATTCAGAGCTCAAGTCAGCAAAGAGCTCAACATCCTCTCAAAGTATGTCCATATAAATCTGTTTATTCGCACAGACTTCTTAAACGGCCGTTCACACCAAGAACTATAATCATAAAGGTTTAATAATCATTCTTTTTCGAAGAAAAGATGTCCACATCATGTGAAGTAAACTTTTAAGATTTAATGGTTTTCATTCTGTTCCAGGATCAGTAGATTTGTGGCTGAAAAAGAACAGAGTTCAACACTCATTGGTTTGCTTCTGCCTTACCTTCACAAACCCAAATCTGCTCAGGTACACTCCTCGTGCCAAATAAATAATTCCAAACTTTGAACTGGTATCATACATTATTAGTTTTTTTTAATGTTTTTGAAAGAAGTCTCTTATGTTCAACGAGGCTGCATTTATTTGATCAAAAATACAGTAAAAATCATATTCTGAAATATTATTGCAATTTACAATAACTGTTTTCTAGTTGAAAATAAAAATGCAATTAATTACTGTGATGGCAAAAGCTGAATTTTCAGCATCATTACTCCAGTCTTCAGTGTCACATGATCCTTCAGAAATCATTCTGATTGGCTGCTCAGGAAACAGTTCTTCTTATCATCAATGTTTACAACAGTTATATTGCTTAATATTTTTTTGTGGAAACTGATACACCATTCAAAAGTTGGTAAATAAGATAAAATGATAAAAAAATACTCCAGTCTTCAGTGTCACATGATCCTTCAGAAATCATTCTGATTGGCTGCTCAGGAAACAGTTCTTCTTATCATCAATGTTTACAACAGTTATATTGCTTAATATTTTTTTGTGGAAACTGATACACCATTCAAAAGTTGGTAAATAAGATAAAATGATAAAAAAAGAAGAAATTAGTACTTATTAATGAATCTAACGTAAGTAAGGACATTTCAAATAAATGCTTTTGAATATTCTATTTATTAAAGAAGTCTGAAAATCATTTGCTTTCACAGGCATAAATTACATTTTAAAATCTATCCAAATGAAAAAGTTATTTTAAATTAATACATAATAATATTTCACAATATTACAGTTTTTACTGTATTTTTGATCAAAAATGCATCCTTGGTGAGCAAAAACATAAAAAATATTTTATCAGTGTATGTTATTGTATTATTATTATGATGTTCATATTAGGAACATTTTCTCTTTCTTTCAGGAAACGGAGCTGGACATCCTGGGTACAGTGAAGAACCTGTTGAGACAGTGTTCAGAGCCCAGCGTGTTCCTCAAACCTCTCAGCAAGCTTTTCTCCATCATCCACAACAGACTTTCCCGTCAGGCGCTGTGTGAAGCGTTTCAGGTCAGTTTCTGCATCTCTAGCCACTTTAGCACCACTTTAAGTCCTTTCCAAACTCTTCCTGACTGCCTGAATATATCTCTCTGCAGACTCTGTCAGACATGGACGGTGAACTGAAGTACATCACAGATGTTGTGATTCAGGTGAGGGTTCATTGAGGCAATCAGAAACCGATTTAGTTTTATTTCTTCCAATCATGTTCATATTTGACCGCCTCTTGTTTCTTCTCCAGCTCAACGTGTTTGATAGCCGCCATCTGGACGAGATTCACTTTGACGTGCGTCTCGTGGCGTTTCAGAAGGTCACCAAGCACATTAAAGAGATGAGCACTCTGGATATGAGATACCTGACTGCTATCATGCACAACTGTTTCCATTCCTTAGAGGTGACCGTTCTTGTGATGTTACTGTTACCCTCTAAATATCTTTTTGTGTATCTTTTTGTTTCTTGACCTGCATGAAGTTTTGAATGCCTTTGGTGTGTTTCCGAGACAGATCGGTGACATGTCTCTGGCAGACAGCGCCACCATGTGTTTGTCAGCTGTAATAACGCAGCTCTGTGAAGTCGGATGCCCAGAGGCAGAGTACAAGGAGATTGTGCAGTACACGATACTTGATGCAATACGAAAGGGTTTGAAGAGCAAGACTGAGGTGAAAACCAGTGATATGTTAGCTTACATTTAGTGCATCAACGCTGTGTGACCATTTCACGTGCATTTCACGCATTTATGACTTTTCATTTTTCGCAGAGTGTACGAAATGATTACACTACGGTTCTGGCCTGCCTGGTGAAAACTTTCCCAAACCGATCCGAGTTCCATGATCTGGTGCAGCTGATGGATTATAATGATCCCGAGTCAGATTTCTTTGAGCACATGAAGCACATACAGGTAAAAAAGAGAAAAAGTCTTTTTCATTAAAAAAAACAAAACAAAAAAAAAACACAACAGTTATATTGCTTAATATTTTTTTGTGGAAACTGATACACCAT
Organism: Sinocyclocheilus grahami; assembly: GCF_001515645.1. Classification (NCBI taxonomy): domain Eukaryota; kingdom Metazoa; phylum Chordata; class Actinopteri; order Cypriniformes; family Cyprinidae; genus Sinocyclocheilus; species Sinocyclocheilus grahami. The sequence continues at coordinate 1,202,274 of NW_015505212.1, forward strand.
TCAAAAGTTGGTAAAAAGAATAAATGATAAAAAAAGAAGAAATTAGTACTTATTAATGAATCTAACGTAAGTAAGGACATTTCAAATAAATGCTTTTGAATATTCTATTTATTAAAGAAGTCTGAAAATCATTTGCTTTCACAGGCATAAATTACATTTTAAAATCTATCCAAATGAAAAAGTTATTTTAAATTAATACATAATAATATTTCACAATATTACAGTTTTTACTGTATTTTTGATCAAAAATGCATCCTTGGTGAGCAAAAACATAAAAAATATTTTATCAGTGTATGTTATTGTATTATTATTATGATGTTCATATTAGGAACATTTTCTCTTTCTTTCAGGAAACGGAGCTGGACATCCTGGGTACAGTGAAGAACCTGTTGAGACAGTGTTCAGAGCCCAGCGTGTTCCTCAAACCTCTCAGCAAGCTTTTCTCCATCATCCACAACAGACTTTCCCGTCAGGCGCTGTGTGAAGCGTTTCAGGTCAGTTTCTGCATCTCTAGCCACTTTAGCACCACTTTAAGTCCTTTCCAAACTCTTCCTGACTGCCTGAATATATCTCTCTGCAGACTCTGTCAGACATGGACGGTGAACTGAAGTACATCACAGATGTTGTGATTCAGGTGAGGGTTCATTGAGGCAATCAGAAACCGATTTAGTTTTATTTCTTCCAATCATGTTCATATTTGACCGCCTCTTGTTTCTTCTCCAGCTCAACGTGTTTGATAGCCGCCATCTGGACGAGATTCACTTTGACGTGCGTCTCGTGGCGTTTCAGAAGGTCACCAAGCACATTAAAGAGATGAGCACTCTGGATATGAGATACCTGACTGCTATCATGCACAACTGTTTCCATTCCTTAGAGGTGACCGTTCTTGTGATGTTACTGTTACCCTCTAAATATCTTTTTGTGTATCTTTTTGTTTCTTGACCTGCATGAAGTTTTGAATGCCTTTGGTGTGTTTCCGAGACAGATCGGTGACATGTCTCTGGCAGACAGCGCCACCATGTGTTTGTCAGCTGTAATAACGCAGCTCTGTGAAGTCGGATGCCCAGAGGCAGAGTACAAGGAGATTGTGCAGTACACGATACTTGATGCAATACGAAAGGGTTTGAAGAGCAAGACTGAGGTGAAAACCAGTGATATGTTAGCTTACATTTAGTGCATCAACGCTGTGTGACCATTTCACGTGCATTTCACGCATTTATGACTTTTCATTTTTCGCAGAGTGTACGAAATGATTACACTACGGTTCTGGCCTGCCTGGTGAAAACTTTCCCAAACCGATCCGAGTTCCATGATCTGGTGCAGCTGATGGATTATAATGATCCCGAGTCAGATTTCTTTGAGCACATGAAGCACATACAGGTAAAAAAGAGAAAAAGTCTTTTTCATTAAAAAAAACAAAACAAAAAAAAAACACATTAAACTATATTATAAGTAATTAAAATGAAAACTAAAATAAACACATTAAACTACTATATATATATATATATATATATATATATATATATATATATATATATATATATATAAATTAATAGTATATGTTAATTTATATATTAACATATACATAAACATAAATAAATGTGTATATACATATTATAGTATATGTATATATACATGTATATATTTCTATATTAGTAATTGAAAAGTAATTAAAATACTAATAAATGAAAATACATTAAACTTCTATTTATACATGTTATTTATAAATATGTTATATATATTGATAAATGTTAATAAAACAAATACATGAAACTAATGTTTTTAAATTTTTTAATTGCTGTTATATAACCAGTGCCCTTATTTGACCCTTATTTGATATTGTCCCATCTCAAAACACAGAAAATGGAGAAGTCCGTTTGTTGTTCAGGTTTACAGAAGGGGTCGAGCGCTCAGGAAGTTCGCCAGGCAGCTGACGGAGGGCAAGATTGTGATGTCATCACGCTCCATGCAGAATTACATCATGCCCTACGCCATGATCGCTCTAGTTGACGAAAAACTGCTGAAGGTTGTTACCGAGTCAGGTTATATTTTCAACCGTTCCAATTATTGTCAGTTGACTGTGCTTTAAACAAATACATTCTCTGTTCTCCCAGTATGAACCCATGACAACAGCCGCCGTAGAAGTTATTGGTGCCGTGTGCAGACGCTTGACCTGGTCCAAGTACTTATACTACCTCAAACACTTCGTCCATGTTTTACAAACCGGAATAGCTGAGCAGAAACTGGCTGTCAGGTACACTTCCTGTGCATTTGTGCTTTTTCTGTGATGTTTTTGTCATTATGACATTTAACGATTTTCCTGACTCTTCTCATTGGCGTAGCATGTTGCTGACCGTTCTTGATGCGTTCCACTTTGACCATGAGACTCTCAGTAAAGAAATCGAGGTGGCCAAGAACAAGAAGACGGATGGTAAGAGTGTCACAACAGCCACATTAAACGTCCTGTTCACCCACATGGAACTTAACATGACCAACATCATCTATTTGCTTCAGAGCCCAGTGTTGTGGACGAGGCAGTGGAAACCATGGACACGGATGAGAGTGATGCTGAAGATGCCATGGAAACCGATGAGGCTGGAGCAGCCATTTCCACAGCAACGGATGCTGAGACGGAAAGCACTGCCAAACCAAAAGAAGGCAAAAAGAGCCAGACGAAGAAAGTTCCTCCTGTCGTCAGCAGTGGTCTTCCACAGAGTGAACGGGATCTAGAGACGCTCATTTCCACCATTCATCACACGGTCATTCGGAGCGTCCTGCCCAAACTTCACAAGTGCCTCACAGCAAAGGTCTGAGCTCATATATCATACTTAAAGAGTTTAGTTTAAAGTAGAGCAAGACTGAAAGCTCTTAGTGGACTGTATTGCTGTCTAAAGTTTACAACGGATGTAACTAACAATTGAAGACTCACAGTTGATTGCATCAGGGTTTGGTGTTAGCTTGTTCTGTAATGAATCAATAGCCCAAAAAATAGATGGCACAGACAAGATTTGTGTGTTATATAGGGTTTTTGTGGGTCTTATAGAGTCTTAATTCACCCTTCCACAAATGAAATCAGAGCAGAGCAGAAAGACTTAAATTCATGATGCCGCCATGGCATTAAATGTTGCATGCATTGCTAAGAAAGTATTTTTGTCTTGTTTTCCAATACAAATATGTGAACATCCTTAAATCAGTATATATTTACTTGAGATGCAAAATGAAGTAAAGAAGTCACTTTCTGAAATATTTATTGAAATTTAGGGAGTGAGTGAGTAAAACAATTACAAAAATGGAATATGAAAACTTGTTTTCCCTTTGAATTGAGTTGATTTTTCTGAGCTCATTGGCAGATATTTGTTCTTGATTTAATCATCAACTAATTGATGTTTGTTTCTGTAGGTTAAACGAGATGACGAACACAAGATGGTGAAGTCTAAGATATTAACATATACATAAACATAAATAAATGTGTATATACATATTATAGTATATGTATATATACATGTATATATTTCTATATTAGTAATTGAAAAGTAATTAAAATACTAATAAATGAAAATACATTAAACTTCTATTTATACATGTTATTTATAAATATGTTATATATATTGATAAATGTTAATAAAACAAATACATGAAACTAATGTTTTTAAATTTTTTAATTGCTGTTATATAACCAGTGCCCTTATTTGACCCTTATTTGATATTGTCCCATCTCAAAACACAGAAAATGGAGAAGTCCGTTTGTTTTTCAGGTTTACAGAAGGGGTCGAGCGCTCAGGAAGTTCGCCAGGCAGCTGACGGAGGGCAAGATTGTGATGTCATCACGCTCCATGCAGAATTACATCATGCCCTACGCCATGATCGCTCTAGTTGACGAAAAACTGCTGAAGGTTGTTACCGAGTCAGGTTATATTTTCAACCGTTCCAATTATTGTCAGTTGACTGTGCTTTAAACAAATACATTCTCTGTTCTCCCAGTATGAACCCATGACAACAGCCGCCGTAGAAGTTATTGGTGCCGTGTGCAGACGCTTGACCTGGTCCAAGTACTTATACTACCTCAAACACTTCGTCCATGTTTTACAAACCGGAATAGCTGAGCAGAAACTGGCTGTCAGGTACACTTCCTGTGCATTTGTGCTTTTTCTGTGATGTTTTTGTCATTATGACATTTAACGATTTTCCTGACTCTTCTCATTGGCGTAGCATGTTGCTGACCGTTCTTGATGCGTTCCACTTTGACCATGAGACTCTCAGTAAAGAAATCGAGGTGGCCAAGAACAAGAAGACGGATGGTAAGAGTGTCACAACAGCCACATTAAACGTCCTGTTCACCCACATGGAACTTAACATGACCAACATCATCTATTTGCTTCAGAGCCCAGTGTTGTGGACGAGGCAGTGGAAACCATGGACACGGATGAGAGTGATGCTGAAGATGCCATGGAAACCGATGAGGCTGGAGCAGCCATTTCCACAGCAACGGATGCTGAGACGGAAAGCACTGCCAAACCAAAAGAAGGCAAAAAGAGCCAGACGAAGAAAGTTCCTCCTGTCGTCAGCAGTGGTCTTCCACAGAGTGAACGGGATCTAGAGACGCTCATTTCCACCATTCATCACACGGTCATTCGGAGCGTCCTGCCCAAACTTCACAAGTGCCTCACAGCAAAGGTCTGAGCTCATATATCATACTTAAAGAGTTTAGTTTAAAGTAGAGCAAGACTGAAAGCTCTTAGTGGACTGTATTGCTGTCTAAAGTTTACAACGGATGTAACTAACAATTGAAGACTCACAGTTGATTACATCAGGGTTTGGTGTTAGCTTGTTCTGTAATGAATCAATAGCCCAAAAAATAGATGGCACAGACAAGATTTGTGTGTTATATAGGGTTTTTGTGGGTCTTATAGAGTCTTAATTCACCCTTCCACAAATGAAATCAGAGCAGAGCAGAAAGACTTAAATTCATGATGCCGCCATGGCATTAAATGTTGCATGCATTGCTAAGAAAGTATTTTTGTCTTGTTTTCCAATACAAATATGTGAACATCCTTAAATCAGTATATATTTACTTGAGATGCAAAATGAAGTAAAGAAGTCACTTTCTGAAATATTTATTGAAATTTAGGGAGTGAGTGAGTAAAACAATTACAAAAATGGAATATGAAAACTTGTTTTCCCTTTGAATTGAGTTGATTTTTCTGAGCTCATTGGCAGATATTTGTTCTTGATTTAATCATCAACTAATTGATGTTTGTTTCTGTAGGTTAAACGAGATGACGAACACAAGATGGTGAAGTCTAAGGAGGTGAAAGATGAAGAAGTGGCCAGAGTGCCTATTGCATTCGCTATGATTCAGCTCATGAAGTCTCTGCCAAAGGATGTGATGGAAGCCAACTTGCCAGGGTATGTTTACTCTATCATTACCCGTTTTCTAAATGCAAGTGTCTGTTAGAGTGTGCGAGAGATTGATCATCAGTTGCGCTGCAAATATTCCATCATTTCTTTAATTTTGAGTGCGCATCACTGCAAAAATTTGGTAAACGATGCAACATTTTCAGTTAATGCAACCTCTGATCAGAACACAGTTATTCTCAGTTTGGTGTTTATATATATATGCAGCATCTTCCTGAAAGTGTGCGTTCACCTGAGGAGCCGTTTCCAGGAGATCCGTGATGTGGCTCGAAACACTTTGGTGAAGATCATAGAGACGCTTGGGCATCAATATCTTCATTATCTGCTCAGCGAGTTGCAGGCAGTCTTAGTGAAGGGGTATCAGGTAAAATATTGTATTTATTAGCACATGTATCATGCATGTACTGTACATAGCAATGTATAATGCAAGGAGAGAGTATTTCCCAAATGGTAAGTGTCAAATATGGTTGAGGAGAAAGTGTAAAATTCTAGTGCAAAACACATGTGCCAAGACATTAGTAATGTAATCTTTGGATATATATGATGTTGTTTTCAGACAGTTTGGAAATATATTTATATAAATATCTACCACTTTTACATTGTGTATCAAAACGAAAAAAATAAAATAACTTAGACTTAAATTTAAATTAAAAAATAATAGATTCCTCTAACACTTTAAATGCACTTCAGTGTGCATATTTTAATCATTTTCTAAAATGTTTAAAAAAATATTATTCAAGATAAAACTTTATACTTTTATAAATGTATTATATTTAATCTTAAACTTTGATTTATTGTTGATTAACTAAACCTGGCTCTCACCATTAATATAACATATATTAATATAGCATACTTGTATTATAGCATTTAAAAATGATTATATTTAAAAACAATTTTTATTGAAGTTCTATTGTTGTTACTCGATTTTGCATGAATGAACATGTCATAAAAAGGTCAAAATATCTATTTAAAAATACTATAAAGCTTTTTGTTATAGCTTTTGCTCTTATAGTTATGCTATAATTACTATACTTATGGCCTGCAAAACAAAATTGATATGCAAAATTCAAAACATATCAAAATTAATTTGAATTTAGAAATTAATGCTGATCATAGAACCTTTGTGTCTTTGTCTGTTTAAATTGAATTTGTAATGTGTTTTTGAATAACTTGAAAGACTTGAACCAAACAAAACGAGCACCAGGTCTTTGACCCGTGTATAATTTGTCCTTTCAGGTCCATGTTTTGACCTTCACCGTCTACCATTTGCTCACTGTCCTAAAACCATCCTTGAATGGAGGGGATCTCGACCCATGCATGGACATGCTCATCGCGGTAAACGGCACTTACATTTTCAATAATATTTTCAAACAATCATGCCTTTTTATCCACTAACTCTCTCCGCATCCTTCCTAGATCTTCAACAACGAGTTGTTTGGGGCCGTAGCTGAGGAGAAGGACATCAAAGGAATCGTTTCCAAAGTGATGGAGGCCCGTCACAGCAAGAGCTCCGACTCGTACGAGCTTCTCGGCCAGTTCTGCAGTCAGGAGCGCGTCATTCACCTCATCCTGCCACTCAAAGAGGTGAATAACCAGAGCGCTGCATCTACAAGAGGCTCACGATTTCTCAAGAGACTAATCTGGTCTTCCTCTTTCTAGATGCTTGAAAACACGGCCAGTCTGAAGGTGTCGAGGCGAGTGCATGCTGTGCTCAGGAGGATTGTGGCGGGACTTTTGCTCAATCAGAGCATGAGCCCTCAGTCCATCCTACTGCTCAGCCATGGACTAGTTAGTGAGAGTCTGCCGCTCATTACTAGCAAAAACAAGTACGTCACACACACACTCAGAGATGCATTAGAATTGGTTTAATCAGATCTAATTTGAACAATTTCACATCCCATATTCACCCAGAGAGAAGCAACGTCCACCTCCAGATCCTCGCCTGCCTCCGCCAAGCTGTTTACTGCTGCCGGCCACTCCTAAGAGAGGAGGCGCGAAAGCCGCCATCAGCAGCAGAACGAACATGCACATCCTGGTGGAAACGGGGCTCAGTGTAAGAAAATAACACATTGGTTTTTGATTGACCGCTGGGAGAATGCATGAGGTTCAATCTCAAGCAGAAATCGCACTTCAACAACATTTAGGCAATTGTACATCAATCTGTATTAAATAGTTTGCTAAATAGCAAGCAGCCGATTTAGATCGTGCTTCGAAAGACATCTCTTATGCTCATTAAGGCTGCATTTTTTTGGTAAAAAATGCAGTAAAAAACAGCCATATTGTGAAATATTATTACAATTTACTTACTGAAACTGTTTTCTATTTTGATATATTTTAAAATGTAATTTATTCCTGTGATGCAAAGCTGAATTTTGGGCATCATTACTCCAGTCTTCAGTGTCACATGATCCTTCAGAAATCATTCTAATATGCTGTTTAGCTGCTCAAGAAACATTTCTGATTATTATCAATGCTGAAAGCAGTTGAAAACATTTTTCAGGATTCTTTGATGAATAGAAAGTTGAAAAGAACAGCATTTCTTTGAAATAGAAATCTTTTGCAACATTTCAAGTCTTTACTGTCACTTTTGATTAATTTAATGCAGCCTTGCTCAATAAAAGTATTCATTTCTTTTCTAATTTTTCTTACACACTTTGAAAACAACTTAAAGGGATAGTTCACCCAAAAATGAAAATTTGATGTTTATCTGCTTACCCCCAGGGCATCCAAGATGTATAGGTGACTTTGTTTCTTCAGTAGAACACAAAAAAAGATTTTTAACTCAAACCGTTGCAGTCTATCAGTCTTATAATGGCAGTCAATGGGCTCTACGGCTTTGAGAGTAAAAAAAACATACACCGACAAAACCAAATTAAACCCTGCGGCTCGTGACGATACATTATCGGGTCTTAAGACACGAAACGATCATTCTGTGCAAGAAACTGAATAGTATTTTTTTTTTTTTTTTTTTTTTTCCTCTGTTCCCATGGAAACCGATGAGGCTGGAGCAGCCATTTCCACAGCAACGGATGCTGAGACGGAAAGCACTGCCAAACCAAAAGAAGGCAAAAAGAGCCAGACGAAGAAAGTTCCTCCTGTCGTCAGCAGTGGTCTTCCACAGAGTGAACGGGATCTAGAGACGCTCATTTCCACCATTCATCACACGGTCATTCGGAGCGTCCTGCCCAAACTTCACAAGTGCCTCACAGCAAAGGTCTGAGCTCATATATCATACTTAAAGAGTTTAGTTTAAAGTAGAGCAAGACTGAAAGCTCTTAGTGGACTGTATTGCTGTCTAAAGTTTACAACGGATGTAACTAACAATTGAAGACTCACAGTTGATTGCATCAGGGTTTGGTGTTAGCTTGTTCTGTAATGAATCAATAGCCCAAAAAATAGATGGCACAGACAAGATTTGTGTGTTATATAGGGTTTTTGTGGGTCTTATAGAGTCTTAATTCACCCTTCCACAAATGAAATCAGAGCAGAGCAGAAAGACTTAAATTCATGATGCCGCCATGGCATTAAATGTTGCATGCATTGCTAAGAAAGTATTTTTGTCTTGTTTTCCAATACAAATATGTGAACATCCTTAAATCAGTATATATTTACTTGAGATGCAAAATGAAGTAAAGAAGTCACTTTCTGAAATATTTATTGAAATTTAGGGAGTGAGTGAGTAAAACAATTACAAAAATGGAATATGAAAACTTGTTTTCCCTTTGAATTGAGTTGATTTTTCTGAGCTCATTGGCAGATATTTGTTCTTGATTTAATCATCAACTAATTGATGTTTGTTTCTGTAGGTTAAACGAGATGACGAACACAAGATGGTGAAGTCTAAGGAGGTGAAAGATGAAGAAGTGGCCAGAGTGCCTATTGCATTCGCTATGATTCAGCTCATGAAGTCTCTGCCAAAGGATGTGATGGAAGCCAACTTGCCAGGGTATGTTTACTCTATCATTACCCGTTTTCTAAATGCAAGTGTCTGTTAGAGTGTGCGAGAGATTGATCATCAGTTGCGCTGCAAATATTCCATCATTTCTTTAATTTTGAGTGCGCATCACTGCAAAAATTTGGTAAACGATGCAACATTTTCAGTTAATGCAACCTCTGATCAGAACACAGTTATTCTCAGTTTGGTGTTTATATATATATGCAGCATCTTCCTGAAAGTGTGCGTTCACCTGAGGAGCCGTTTCCAGGAGATCCGTGATGTGGCTCGAAACACTTTGGTGAAGATCATAGAGACGCTTGGGCATCAATATCTTCATTATCTGCTCAGCGAGTTGCAGGCAGTCTTAGTGAAGGGGTATCAGGTAAAATATTGTATTTATTAGCACATGTATCATGCATGTACTGTACATAGCAATGTATAATGCAAGGAGAGAGTATTTCCCAAATGGTAAGTGTCAAATATGGTTGAGGAGAAAGTGTAAAATTCTAGTGCAAAACACATGTGCCAAGACATTAGTAATGTAATCTTTGGATATATATGATGTTGTTTTCAGACAGTTTGGAAATATATTTATATAAATATCTACCACTTTTACATTGTGTATCAAAACGAAAAAAATAAAATAACTTAGACTTAAATTTAAATTAAAAAATAATAGATTCCTCTAACACTTTAAATGCACTTCAGTGTGCATATTTTAATCATTTTCTAAAATGTTTAAAAAAATATTATTCAAGATAAAACTTTATACTTTTATAAATGTATTATATTTAATCTTAAACTTTGATTTATTGTTGATTAACTAAACCTGGCTCTCACCATTAATATAACATATATTAATATAGCATACTTGTATTATAGCATTTAAAAATGATTATATTTAAAAACAATTTTTATTGAAGTTCTATTGTTGTTACTCGATTTTGCATGAATGAACATGTCATAAAAAGGTCAAAATATCTATTTAAAAATACTATAAAGCTTTTTGTTATAGCTTTTGCTCTTATAGTTATGCTATAATTACTATACTTATGGCCTGCAAAACAAAATTGATATGCAAAATTCAAAACATATCAAAATTAATTTGAATTTAGAAATTAATGCTGATCATAGAACCTTTGTGTCTTTGTCTGTTTAAATTGAATTTGTAATGTGTTTTTGAATAACTTGAAAGACTTGAACCAAACAAAACGAGCACCAGGTCTTTGACCCGTGTATAATTTGTCCTTTCAGGTCCATGTTTTGACCTTCACCGTCTACCATTTGCTCACTGTCCTAAAACCATCCTTGAATGGAGGGGATCTCGACCCATGCATGGACATGCTCATCGCGGTAAACGGCACTTACATTTTCAATAATATTTTCAAACAATCATGCCTTTTTATCCACTAACTCTCTCCGCATCCTTCCTAGATCTTCAACAACGAGTTGTTTGGGGCCGTAGCTGAGGAGAAGGACATCAAAGGAATCGTTTCCAAAGTGATGGAGGCCCGTCACAGCAAGAGCTCCGACTCGTACGAGCTTCTCGGCCAGTTCTGCAGTCAGGAGCGCGTCATTCACCTCATCCTGCCACTCAAAGAGGTGAATAACCAGAACGCTGCATCTACAAGAGGCTCACGATTTCTCAAGAGACTAATCTGGTCTTCCTCTTTCTAGATGCTTGAAAACACGGCCAGTCTGAAGGTGTCGAGGCGAGTGCATGCTGTGCTCAGGAGGATTGTGGCGGGACTTTTGCTCAATCAGAGCATGAGCCCTCAGTCCATCCTACTGCTCAGCCATGGACTAGTTAGTGAGAGTCTGCCGCTCATTACTAGCAAAAACAAGTACGTCACACACACACTCAGAGATGCATTAGAATTGGTTTAATCAGATCTAATTTGAACAATTTCACATCCCATATTCACCCAGAGAGAAGCAACGTCCACCTCCAGATCCTCGCCTGCCTCCGCCAAGCTGTTTACTGCTGCCGGCCACTCCTAAGAGAGGAGGCGCGAAAGCCGCCATCAGCAGCAGAACGAACATGCACATCCTGGTGGAAACGGGGCTCAGTGTAAGAAAATAACACATTGGTTTTTGATTGACCGCTGGGAGAATGCATGAGGTTCAATCTCAAGCAGAAATCGCACTTCAACAACATTTAGGCAATTGTACATCAATCTGTATTAAATAGTTTGCTAAATAGCAAGCAGCCGATTTAGATCGTGCTTCGAAAGACATCTCTTATGCTCATTAAGGCTGCATTTTTTTGGTAAAAAATGCAGTAAAAAACAGCCATATTGTGAAATATTATTACAATTTACTTACTGAAACTGTTTTCTATTTTGATATATTTTAAAATGTAATTTATTCCTGTGATGCAAAGCTGAATTTTGGGCATCATTACTCCAGTCTTCAGTGTCACATGATCCTTCAGAAATCATTCTAATATGCTGTTTAGCTGCTCAAGAAACATTTCTGATTATTATCAATGCTGAAAGCAGTTGAAAACATTTTTCAGGATTCTTTGATGAATAGAAAGTTGAAAAGAACAGCATTTCTTTGAAATAGAAATCTTTTGCAACATTTCAAGTCTTTACTGTCACTTTTGATTAATTTAATGCAGCCTTGCTCAATAAAAGTATTCATTTCTTTTCTAATTTTTCTTACACACTTTGAAAACAACTTAAAGGGATAGTTCACCCAAAAATGAAAATTTGATGTTTATCTGCTTACCCCCAGGGCATCCAAGATGTATAGGTGACTTTGTTTCTTCAGTAGAACACAAAAAAAGATTTTTAACTCAAACCGTTGCAGTCTATCAGTCTTATAATGGCAGTCAATGGGCTCTACGGCTTTGAGAGTAAAAAAAACATACACCGACAAAACCAAATTAAACCCTGCGGCTCGTGACGATACATTATCGGGTCTTAAGACACGAAACGATCATTCTGTGCAAGAAACTGAATAGTATTTTTTTTTTTTTTTTTTTTACCTCTGATCCACAACAATGTCCAACTGTCCTGAGCGCGTTCACAACATCCGGCGCGTGACGCGTGTACGTGCTTGATAGACTGCAACGGTTTGAGTTAAAAATCTTTGTTTGTGTTCTACTGAAGAAACAAAGTCACCTACATCTTGTATGTCCTGGGGGTAAGCAGATAAACATCAAATTTTCATTTTTGGGTGAACTATCCCTTTAATATTTCTCAAATATTTTGTTGCGATATCGCTTTAAGCACCAAAATGTCTCTTCCACAGTTGCTTCACTGTAGTCTGAAGGGTTCAAAGATAAACTCATCTGTCCCGTCAGTAAAGGAGATGCTGGATCCTTTCGTATCTCTCCTCCTGGACTGTCTTAACTCCATGCATGTAAAGGTCTGTCCTGCCTGTCTTTTGATTTATGTGTTTTATTATTCATAATCGCAAACGTTTTCCTGCTCTGCTGTTCCTTTATATACCTGTGATTGCATGAATACAGCAAGCTGTCTTGTGCACATCAGGTGATTACCGAGGCTCTGCAGGCCTTCATCTGGATCCTGAAGTTTCCTTTGCCGGCGTTGGAACAGAATTACGACCAGCTGACCAAGCAGCTCTTTGTCCTGCTGAAGGACTACGCTAAAGCTGGAGCCGGCCGTGGCGAGAACTTCCACCTGGTTCAGAACTGCTTTAAGGTGCGAGAGACCCTCGCCACTATTCTCATGTTCTCATTTTGAAGTCTAAATGTGAATAATCCAGCATGACATGTTCTGTTTAATAGGCCATAACTGTTTTGGTGAAGAGCATGACAAAACTTGTAACACAAACACAGCTGCAAGTGCTTCTGGGATATGCTGAGGAGGACATTTATGATAACTCGCGGCAAGCCACCGCATTTGGCCTCCTGAGGGTAAGTTAACCTACTCATCATGACAGACTTCACCAGATGAGACATATTCTAACGCTGGTGGGATTCCCATGGTCAAGGAAAGCCTGGAAATATAAAAAACATACATTTCCATAGTGAATGCACATTTTACTAGTTATGCCCAGTGTTGTTATCGTTAGCTAAAATCATAAAAAATATCTTGAAATAAAATAAACATTAATTGAAATAAAATATAAAAGCACTTATTTAAGATAATTATTTCAGCTAGTTGCCAATCTAACTGAAACTAAAACCATAAAAGCATGTCTATTTCTAGAAATAAACTTTAACTGAAATAAAATATGAAACAAAACTTAAACATTTTTCATTTAGTTGCCAAGGCAACATTTCTTATTTTCATTTAGTTTAACTTGATGTCATGATATAACTAAATTAAATTATTTTATTATAAAAATGATATATTATATTTTATATTGTAAAATTATTAAAAACTATATAGACATTAAAAAAATCTCAAACATGGCAAAAACACAACTAAATGACTAAAACTAAAAAAAACTGAAAACAAAAATAAAAACTAATTTAAAATACGAATAAAAACTGTAATATCATCTCAATTATATTTAAATAACAATTTTGCCCATTTCTGTTTTATTTGGTTAAAGTTGAAGTACTAAAATAACGACAACTAAATAAACTAAAACTAAAAAAATAACATTTAATAAAAACTACATAGACATACTTTAAAAACAAACTAGTAAAAATGACAAAAACACAACAAAATTACTAAAACTTTGGCTGAAACTAAATGAAATCTGTGAAAATATACACATAAAATTAGAATTCAAAATAATAAAGTGTAATAGTCTATCAGTGATACTAAAATAACACTGGTAATGCTCTTCTAGTAGTATTTCATTGGCTAGATATTGCTCTTGCTGTAGAGTAAAATTTGCGAGTTCTTTTTTTCAACGAGTCAGACCGATGATTCATTAGTGAATCAGTGTTAATCAAAAAGGTTTTTTTAGAAATGCTCCTGCAGTAATCATGGAAACAGCATGCCAATGAATGGGTTTGTTTGACTTGCAGGCGATCCTCTCCAGGAAACTGGTGGTGCCAGAGATGGAGGATGTTATGAAAAAAGTGGCCAAGTTTGCCATCGATGGGTCAAATGAACAGGTCCGCATGCGCTGCAGACAGGTCAGTCGGGATATTGCAGTCTTCATCATCATCATCCAGGTTTATGCTTGTCAGAACTATCGTCAGACTTATGTCTGTCCTCTGCTGTGACCGCAGATCTATCTGAAGTACCTGATGGACTATCCACTGGGCAAGAAACTCAGGAAACATTTTGACTTCATAGTGTCTCAGCTTACGTAAGTTTAGAGCAACTGATTACTAACAGGCAGATGTGAATCGTTTCCTTCATGTCAGGCAAATTCAAATATTTGTTTTCTTCTCAGTTATGAGTATGATACTGGGAGACAGTCTGCCCTGGAGTTGATGGCTTTCATTTTCCAGAAATTTCCTCAGGTACTGTAACAAAAACAGTTCGAAATGGTCGTGCTATTATATTATATAATATTAATAATATTATATAATATTAACATTGTTGAGAGAAACCTCTACATTACCAGTGTTATTTAGTATCATTGAGATACTATTGTAGTTTTTATTATTTTATATTTTTATTTTTAATATGTATGAATATTTATAATCATTTTGTTTTAGTACATAGTTTAACTACACAAATATGAAAAATGTTGCCTTGCCAACTAGACAGTTTTTAATTTTTCAGTTAAAATTTATTTTATTTCAAGGAACAATAATGTTTTTTAATGTTTTATAATGACCCTGAACATTTCATACATGAATGCACATTCCTTATTGTGCAGAGCAAGTTGTTTTGAATTACTTTTTCAATTAATCAGTTTATGTCATAAATTCCACATTATTGTTCAATAAAAAATCCTTGCTCCATTCTGTCATGATTTAGTGAATTCCTGTTGGATAAATTATACTCCCATTATACTTTTTTTTTTCTTGAAAATGCTTTACATTATGAAAGTGAACTTGCAAAAGATTATTCTGTACTTGGTGTTTGTTTGTACTGTAAGGTAATTGTTATGTGTTCTTTGTTCACAGGCTCTCTTGCACGAGCACTGCGGTTTGTTTTTTGTGCCTTTGTCATTGGCTATGCTAAATGACGATTCTGCAACCTGTAAGAAAATGGTGGCTCTGGCCATCAAGTCTCTGCTGAATCAGCTGGATTTACAGCATCAAAATTCCATGTTTAACCTGGTTAACACCTGGCTTACTGGCGAGAAGGTGAGTAGGAAAACGAAAAGGTGAAAAGGTTCTGCTGAAATGTGTTTTGGTCTTAACGGTTTGCGTCTTTGTGCTTTTATAGCCGGCTCTTCGGCGACTCGGAGCTCAGGTTTGTGGGCTGTTTGTGGAAGTTGAAGGGGAGAAGTTCAACCGGAGACTGGACGTCCTGATACCCCTCATTGAGAAAGAGATCCACACTTCCAACTTTGAGGACGTGAGTGCAGAGTTTTACAGTATGTGGATGCATTTGTTTGAGTCTCTTTGCATTGATAATGACAATGATATGATTGATCAGATTGAGGAAGAGGAGGATGAGAAGGCTGCAGACAGACTGCTGTTCTGTTACCTCACGCTCATCGTCAAACTCGTCAAAGACTGTGGCTTTCTGGAGCTCCACAAACCTGCAGACCTGCTCAACATCTGGAGTATGAACACACACAGATAAATGAACATGGATAAAGTCAGTGTTAATAAACGTGCACTTAGGAACCTGAGATGCATCATGTGCTCTCTCTCTCTCCAGGTCATATTGATTCCCATCTACGTTACCCTCATTGTTGGGTCTGGCTGACGGCCTCTCAGATCTTTGGTTTGCTGTTTGCTGCTCATAAACCAGAGGAGCTCTTGGCCTTATGGAGCTCTCAGGAGAACACGAGTAAAACCACACAGCCTGTGGCCAGCGCTTTTCTCACTGACAACCTGCATCTGAAGGCAAGAGCCCTGAGAACCTGCACTTCAAATGCTCATTTCATGAAGACAGACTGAATTAATGAATGCTTTGTTTCTAAACTGTTAGATGAGAGAGCTGGTCCTGTCCTTCTGTTACCAACTGCAGTCCAAGTTCTTGGATATTTCTGCTGGAGAGCAGGTATGAAATAATGAAAAAAAGTATGATTGTCGTGTTTTAATTATATTTATGTAATAATATATATTGAATAATAATGTGTAATAATTTAACTAAACATATTATGTAATTATTTTTAATAAAATAAAAAAAATCAGAAAATGTTGATGTTAGTGAATTAATTTTTAAGTTTTAGCTGTTTTTTTCTTATTTTAATTTGTTTTCAATACTTTCTGGGGAGCTTTTACTATTTAATTTTATTATTTACTTATTTAAATGAAATTATATTTCAATTATTTCATCAAATTATTCAATTTACATGAAATTATATTTGTTTTATTTAAAAAAAAAATTGTACATTTTTGTTACAAAAAACCCTACATGGACGAAAGAGTTATAATAAACAAACAACACTTGCGGGAAAAAATTAACAATAAAACTTTGAATTTTTTACAAGTTGTTGATGCACTGTATATCTCAATATACCTTTATAACCTGTATTGATTAAACCTTTTGTTTTCCTATATTATTAATTTTTCCGTTTTTTTATAAAATGTGTAAACGCCTGGTTTTAAATTAATCATTTTTTAAATTGTAATTTTTTTTTTTACTTTATTAAAATAACTTTAGCAATTGTCAGGTTTCATTTGACTTTTCTTGCCAAGTTAATAGTATGTTAGTTTTAGATCTTGTGACTAAAAACATGGGATGTGTTCCTCTTACTCTTAATAAAATGATCTGGATTATCTATTTTTGGATTGGCTGGCTCATCTTCAAAGGGCGGGGTTTTGGTGGGAGAGCATATGATTTGTATTGAACTGTTCAAAGCAACTTCACTGGTGATATGATGGCGCTGTTGTTATGTGTTCCTTGATCAGGTGGTGAAGAACTTACTTTACGTGGCCAAGGTGATCTACCTCATCTCACCAGAGTCTGATACCGTGAATCCAGCTGAAGAACAGGAGGGTGAGGAGAAAGAAACAACCGATAACATGGAGGAGAATGAAGAAGAGGAAGATAAGAAGCAGAAGCTTGAGGATGAGCAGAATGAGAACAGGCCTCCGTCTCTCCTCTGGGTGATGAAGAAGCTTTCATTACTGGCCAAAAGAGAAGCAGCAGACACACCGAAAGTGCCTTTGAAGGTGGGCGTTAAATCGGTATTTCTGTTTAGACTTGATATCTCTGAATGATCCAGATGGATCGCTGGAAGGAACGTCCTCTGATTTGAGGATCTCCAGCTCAGGGATGCGAGTTAAGCAACTGTTTGCAAAGGTAAACAAGTTTCTCTTCTTTTTTTCTCCAGAGAACTTGTGTTTTTAAGTTCTTGGGAGCCATAGCTGTGGATCTCGGAAAAGATCGACTTGGGCCGTATCTGACCACTATCATCGCTCCTCTCTACAGAGAGCTGGACAGCACATATGCAGACCAAGGTCAGCCCACACCGTCCTGACAGTAGAAACTGAAAAACCCTATATGGAACGAAGAGTTTTTTTCATCAAAAAAATGAAACCAAAAAACAATGACTAAAATATATTTCAGTTGTTGATGCACAGCATATTTCAGGATAACTTGTATTGATTTAATATTTAACCCTATAAAGTCTGCTGTATCAAATTTGATATGCAAAACTTATAAAACCCTTTGATATCAAAACTTGAAAAACCTGCCACAATCTACTACAGGCCTTCTGTCATTTGATTGATAGTTTATGCTTGCCAGCACTCAAAAGGCCTTTTGGCATAACTGTAGAAACATCCACCTTCAGGTCATATAGGACACGTGTCTTTTTGTTGTGAAATATTTACTGATCTTTCTGAAGTAAACATATGAACAACTTTTATAATGTTAGTAGAATTTCAAGATGACCATTTACTGGACTACAACAACTTGGGTTTATTTGATTATACAGCATTTTTTTTTTTTAGAAAAATAATTTAAAACTACAGATCCTTAATCTATGCATTTAAATATAATCTAAGACACACTATAGCTGTAAGCTATAACAAAGATCTCACTGAATAACATTCCAAATCAAAATTTTATCTTAAATTTTGCCCAATTATCAGCGACTGCACCAAATTGCATAATTTTGATCATATTGCGCCTAAATAAAATAAAATCGGTGTTTATTTCTCACTACATCACACACACTGAGCCATAAAAGCCTGATGAATCAAACATGATACTCAACCAAAAAGACACATGCAAAGTAAATCGATTAGATAAATGAGATTTTCCTGACTTATTTCATGTGTTTTTTTTCCAATTAGAATTTCACAACTAAATGTGTAGTGTTACTACCTCAACCATTGACTATGTGGCTGAAACGGACATTTCACTGATCTTTCGATTCTTTTGGTCTTGTTTCAGACCCCACACTGAAGAATCTGGCTCAGGAGTTGATCGAGTTATTGAAGAAGCTGGTCGGTCTGGAGCGATTCTCTCTGGCTTTTGCCGCAGTGCAGAAAGAAGCCTCTCAGAGACGAACTTCACGCAAAAAAGCCAAGGCCATGCAGGTAAGATGCTCAAATCAAAACTGAAGTGTGTGATCTGTTCCTCTTCTAGTATTTAGAGACAACTATAATAAGCAATTTGTTTAATTTCCAAGTTACACATCTTTATAACAGAAGTAAAAATGACTAATTATATTAGTAATTTCTTAAAACATGCATTCTGACTGCAATCTTTTTTTTCCTTTGACAGGCTGTTGTAAATCCTGACATTGCTGCCAGAAAGAAGGTAAAGAAGCAGTTAAAGAAAAACGAGGCCAAAAAGCGGAAAATCTTGTTTGTGCGCACGGGACATAAAGCAAAGAAACACAAAGGCACATCACTGAAAGACTTGGCTATAATCAGCTGATCCATTTGCTGCCGTTTAATGTTTTTTTTTTGCTAACTAATGCATAGCCAAATGTATACAGCACAGCTGAGAGGGTCTGTGCGTCAGCCGTTTTTTAACCTGTTCTCGGTGGTGAGAGGACTGATATTCTGCAACACTGTATGCATTTTTGCAACTTGTGCAGTGTTTTTAAATAAAAAAAAAAAAAACATGCAAAAACAGCCCAGCCCATTGTTTGATGTTATGCATGATTCAATACGCGTTGACTGCATATTTATTTCACAGCCATAACGCAGGAGTGAACGCCCCTGTACTTGTGCAAATATAAATATGCCATTACAAATTCAAAGCATACAAATGACAGTTAGTCATAAATATCTACCCACATAATATCAAACTGAGCTGCAATGATTATTCCGAATCGGGCTAAATGTCAAAAGCAATCACTTCTGAAATTACAAATATAGTGGATACGGTTTACCAAAAACACAAGCATCAGTAGAGGGGGGGGGGGGGGGATCAATCATGGAGAGTCCGTTCAATACCGCTCAACGTTTCTGTACTAAATGGGAAAAGAGGATGGCCTTCACACAATAGGAAGAATGCCGTCATTGGTCCAAAGGACACCCAATAAGAAGTCTCTGAAGTTCCTATTTACAAGATGTTCCTGCGAGTGCATTTACTGCCGGCTCTTCAGTGACTCGACCAACCTGAAATGTGGCCGAACAGGGAGGTATTAGTACATACAATGCAAAGTATTTGTAGTTACATTCTCAAAAAGTTAAAACACTCACCATTCCATCGCCTCGTCCAGGCCTGTGCCTTTAGTAGCAGACGTCTTGAAGATCTGCCACTTCCTATCTTTGAGCGCAGGTAAACCGAGGGAGTTTGCCACTTCGGTCGGCGTCATGGCCTGTTCCATGTCCTGCTTGTTTGCAAACACCACCAGAATGGCTTTCTTCAGCTCCTCCTCCTGAAAGACAAGACCGATGACTTCACCCTTTAAAATGAAGGTTCTTTATTGGCATCTTTTGTTCCACGAAGAGCCTTTAACATCCAAGAAAAGGTACGTGCAAGGTACTTGAAACGCAGCAATACAATAGAAAGTTATGTAACAGAAACCAAATCTGACCAACCTCCAACATGGCCACCAGCTCAGATTTGGAGATGCCCATCCGATCACGGTCACTGCTGTCCACCACGTAAATCACTGCGTCTGTGTTGGAGTAATAACACCGCCAGTACGGCCTGTGGAGGAGGAAGATACGATTTTTAGCTTGGTTTCTTTCTTTCTTAATCCGTATAATGCAAAGCAAAATGAAAACATCTTGCCTGATACTCGTCTGTCCACCGAGGTCCCACACTTGGAACTTTAAGTTCTTGTATGTCACAGTTTCCACATTAAAACCAATTGCTGTGTTTGGAAAATAGAAAATGAGTTCACGCTGCGTCTCATGTATAAAGTTGTTTACATAAATCATCATAAACACGCACTAGGAATGGTGGTGACCACTTCTCCCACTTGAAGTCTGTACAATATGGTGGTTTTTCCAGCTCCATCCAAACCTAAAATGAGGATTCTCATTTCTCTGGTGCCAAACAGGCCTGAGAAGAGGCTGGAAAAGAAGCCCCCTGACAAAAGAGAAGAATTGTATAAAAGTTACAGAACAAATTAGAAAAGAAAAACATGAGCTAATGCATTTTTACATCAGAATCATACTAAATGCAAACCATATATTGAAAATGCACTCAAACACATTCAAATATAACAATATAAACGTAATGAAAATGTTTTAAAATGTAACTTTTCAATCAGTTATTTTGTAATCTGCTATGCTAACAGACTAGCATCACCAGGCGAACCACAGCGTGAACGAACTTCACTTTGTAAGCGCACAGAAAAGCGTTCGTATTAATTACATTTAAACTGAGCTGTCCCTTATATCCAACAAAATGTATTGAATTCAGGCAGACCTACCCATCGTGGATGAAATAGTTCAGTGGCGCTGTCTTCGGATGGCAGAAACACTTCCGTGCTCGAGCTACTGAACGACGTGTCAAACATACACGTGAAAGAGTCGTTTGCCTGTCGATCCACCGTGCGCACATTCGACACTCAACTAATCGAATCAGCTGCTGCCTGCTTAAAAAATATCTTGAAATCACTTTTATCATCAAATAATGGATTGTAAAAGTTCATGTAAAATAAATAGTTTTCAAAATATATTATCTAAATATTTAACATTTATTATTATATTTTTACACACACACACACTATCCTTGTGGGGACTCTCCATAGGCGTAATGGTTTTTATACTGTACAGACCGTATATTCTATTGCCCTACACCAACCCTACCCCTAAACCTACCCCTCACAGGAAACTTTCTGCATTTTTAGATTTTCAAAAAACTTCATTCTGGATGATTTATAAGCTTTTTGTTTCCGTGGGGACCACAATTTAGGTCCCCACCGTGACACGAGTCCCCATGAGTCTGTGTGTAGTCACGTTTAAGTCTCCACCTGGATATATAAACCAGTACACACACACACACACACAGATCTATAAATGAGGGGGAAATGGGTCAAATATGCTTTGCTAGTGTTCTTCAGATTTGTTAAAGTAATATATATATATATATATATATATATATATATATATATGTGTGTGTGTGTGTGTGTGTGTGTGTGTGTGTGAGAATCACTTTTATCATCAAATAATGGATTGTAAAAGTTCATGTAAAATAAATAGTTTTCAAAATATATTATCTAAATATTTAACATTTATTATTATATTTTTACACACACACACACTATCCTTGTGGGGACTCTCCATAGGCGTAATGGTTTTTATACTGTACAGACCGTATATTCTATTGCCCTACACCAACCCTACCCCTAAACCTACCCCTCACAGGAAACTTTCTGCATTTTTAGATTTTCAAAAAACTTCATTCTGGATGATTTATAAGCTTTTTGTTTCCGTGGGGACCACAATTTAGGTCCCCACCGTGACACGAGTCCCCATGAGTCTGTGTGTAGTCACGTTTAAGTCTCCACCTGGATATATAAACCAGTACACACACACACACACACAGATCTATAAATGAGGGGGAAATGGGTCAAATATGCTTTGCTAGTGTTCTTCAGATTTGTTAAAGTAATATATATATATATATATATATATATATATATATATATATATATGTGTGTGTGTGTGTGTGTGTAAGTAAATAAAATGTGAGTTAGAGAGCTGAAAAAACTGCGGCTATAACCAAAGATTCAAAGCAGAAAAAAAGCTGATTTAAATTATTTTGCATTATGCATTGCAGTAAAACAAATCATCTATTTTGTTTAGTAGAAATATTTTATATACAATATTCGAATTTGCAATATATTTTCAATTTTCCTTTTATTTCTCTCTCTCTCTCTCTCTCTCTCTCTTTAATATTTCTACATCAATAACTCGATCCAGGGCAAATAAATGATTGATTATCCTGTGCAGCAACAAAACATTTCTTTTTATCTTTTGCAATAACATATTGTGAGGACTGTAAACTGAGGAAAAAATATGACAAAATCTATACTTGTTAAGAATGTTGCTTTCTATCTTCTGGTTTGTTCAAATAAATATTGAATAATAATAGTAATAATATAAATAATTTCTTTAAATTTAAAACGGCTTCAAACTTAAAATGTGTGTGTGTGTGTGTGTGTGTGTATATATATATATATATATATATATATAAATAAATGTGAAGTTGTTTTAAATGTAAAGAAATTTTAAAAGCTCAAAGTTTGACTGTAGGTAATATTCAGGTAATATTTTCAGAAGTCTCAGGACCATAAAATGTTTGTCAATCATTGCATTCCGTCTGAATATATTTGCATACCTCTGCGCAGCCAGCCAATAGCGAGAGATTAGGGCGTGGCTACTGCAGCAGGCTGAGCCAGAGGGTGTTTCTCCTGGTGTGGAAAAAGAAATTCAGATTCTGTTAAGTTATAAAAGTGCAAGCCGAAATCCAAAGACTTGCGACACAGAGACAGAAACCGGGGTAAAACAAAGGTAAGCACTGGCAGTGTTTTTTCAAGATGGAGGAATTTGATGTAGTGTTTGGGCTTCAGTCCATATGGCGAACTTGCAGTGTTTCTTGCGAACTTGCAAGTTAAAGTATTCCTAATATGTTTGACTTTTTATTGAAATTAGCCTACTTTTACCTGTTGAGACATGCCTTCACTTTTATAGCCTCCTGGGACCCAGGCATAGACTTTTGTCCTCTGTACACTCTTAAAAATAAAGGTGCTTCAAAAGGTTCTTCAAGCGATGCCATAGAAGAACCATTTTTGGTTCCACAAAGAGCCATTCAGTCAAAGGTTCTTTAAAGAACCATCTCTTTCTTACCTTTTTATAATCTGAAGAACCTTCTTTCGCCACAAAGAACCTTTTGTGAAACAGAAAGGTTCTTCAGATGTTAAAGGTTCTTTATGGAACCATTTAGACAAAAAGGTTATTCTATGGCATCGTGAAGCACCTTTATTTTTAAGAGTGTAGAGGACATTATATTTGAGTGAATTTCTCTGAGAACCTAACTGTACATGCCACAGTTTTAAGTCTGCATGTCCTGTACAGAGCTCATTCAGGGCTTCTTAGGGATATCAAATGTTCGGAGGTGTGATCATAAACACTCCCTCTCCTTGGTTTTAAATATGACTGATATTGGCTGAATGATCCAATTTAGACAGTTGTTTGAAAATATGCTTTATTTCTGTAGTTTCACTGGGCGACACTAGCAAACTCCAGCATGAAAGGTGATGAAAAAAATTCTCTCAACCTAGTTTTTTTTAGTTTTGCTCATAGTGCGCAACAGTTCTTTAAATGTGCTGTATGTAATTTTTATATATATTTTTTACTGTACTAGAGCATAAAAATACCATAACATGTTTGCAGATATTTAGGAAACATGCTAAGTTCACATACGTGTTTCTCCAAAAAACAGCACTACAGCTAGTTATTCTACTTTGAAATGTCTGTTTTTGTTTTGGTCTGTGTGATTCTGCGCACTGTCAATTTAGTCCATAGTATTTCGACTCCCCAGGTTGCCAATTGGCGGAGAACACAGCATATTGCAGCTATGGAAGCCAGCAAACAAACGGGGTCAGAGATTACAGAATCTACTTGACCTAAAAAGCCTTGGCATACATCTAAAAAGCTTAATGACCAGAGGCTTATTAAAACATGGATAAATCAGCTCATCAGCTTACAGTCAGTGTAAGCAGTGGTGTAGCCCCAATTCTTGGGCCCTATGCAAAGACAGTGTGTGGGGGCCCCTTTCCCATCATCTCATCATCCATACTAGTTATCACTGTTTTTTAAATAATAATAGGGCTGGGCAAGTTTACGCATTATTTTCGGATGGTTTACTGCTTCCGGTAGAAATTCGAAGTGTAGATCCTTGCACACTCTAATGGCTAATATTTCCCACAACACATTGCGCGGTGGACGAGGATTCGGTTAGAACTACAAACAAAAAATATTTATTTAATGTTATCAGCGTTAGATTTCATCTGCAGCAATACTGTGAACTTTTATAAAGATACGTTTGGTCATTAACTTTAAATGCATCATTGTGTAAACATATGAGCAAAGTTCTGTGCATGATAGACCCGCGACTGGCAGATTAACGTGCCTCTTCATTTCTCTCCAATACCGTAGGAAATTTAATTAAACAAAATATGGATAAAGTTAACTTTGACAAGATGATTGACAGGGCAGTTTAAATGCTGACAGGATGCATGTAACTAATCAACAGAGCGTCCGTTAAAGACGCAGTTTTGATAAGTATTCTGTCCCAAAGCTTGTCTACTGTTCTGCTACATACTCAAAAGTATGTACTTTTTCTTCACAAAAAGAGTACAAAATTTTAGGGCATAGTATACTGTAAGTAGGCAAATTGGGATGCGGAATACTTTTGCTGTCGCATCCGGTGTATAGGATCACAATGAATGATGGCATGCATGATTTGTCGTGTGGCGCCACGCCGCATCCAGTGTAGACAGCATCACTGATTATAATGTGTTCTATAGTATTTTGTTGCGCCGCGCTGCTCGTGTCCGGTGTAGACATAGTGTCAAGACACACCATCACAAGAATACACAAGTTATATGAAAAGGCGATTTTAGTTTGATTACATTAATGTTTAAGTTGAGATTTTCAAGAAATATTTGAACTGCCACTATGTAAAGGGAATACTGCTGTAAAAAAGCCCCTTATTTGTTTAGTGTTTGCAAACCAAATGTTATTGTACTTGTGTTCATACAGCAGTACTTTTAAAATAAAAGTGCGCAATACAGTACTTTAGGAAGGAATGGAGAAAAAAACATATTATAATTGCATTGATATTTATACTTAAATTTGAAAAGGTTAAAGATGAACAATTTAATACATTCATCCATGGCAAAGCTAACCCTAACATACAATTTGTGAATTCAAAAAGTTGTATGCCTTCATAGTAATGTTTATAATAGCTTGATGCATATTAATAAGTGATACTCACCTTCTTATGGAGGATATAGACTGGCCTGAAGGACAGTTAAAATTTAGAGGCTGATCGTAGTCATTTTCCCACCCTATGTAAAGTTAAACACAAAACCAATGTATGGATAAATATATTTGAATATCAAATAACACAAAATAAATGCTGCAGATAAAGCAGATCTCAATCTTTCAAAGATACACATAGATATTTGAGGGAAAGGATCAGTGTAAAATGCTAACACATATTTAGTGAAGTCACCCACCTTGTCCAGTGGCCAACAGTCCTGTCAGAAGCAGAAACAGAGCAACCCTCCACATGGCCTCTTGCGTTCGGGGATGCAGTTGTGTTTTGTGGTGTTGTGATTGTGCTCATTTGACTCATTCTTTTAAATGCTTATCGTGTGGCAGTGGCCAATCACAAGTCTGACAATTTCTCTTCTGACTGTAGCACTGGCCAATCACGTGTCTGCAGGGTTTGATGGACTGCTAACTTTTGAACAGGGTGTGTAAAAATGTTTGTTTAAATGGGTCATGACATGGGTTTTTTTGGTTTGTTTTATTATGTTCCCTTAGGTGCAATTCTGGGACGTCACAAATTTTAACATCAGTATCCAAACAAATCTCTACTGCGCAGACTCTGGCTCCAAATGACGTCATTTACTCAAGATGGCAGTGGCCATACTGAGATGCTTTGGCTTCACTTTTATATAGTGGAAGGAATAGGATATACGTCGTCCATCTTTTTTTACAGTCTATGGTCAGAACACATTCCTGATCTTTGAGCAAAAGTGATCTGGCAAAGCCAGCATCATACTGCGATTTGTTCTCAAAGCAGTCATCCGTGAAATGTAGTGAACACATGAGTAAATAAACACTGACGGCAGAATTTCCCCATACACACCTGACTTAATATAATCTGGGACATCTGAGTGAGTGACGTGACATGTGGCCAAGAATGATGACCCATTCTCGGAATTAGTGCTCTGCATTTACCCATCCAAAGTGCACACACACACACACAGCAGTGAACAAACACACACACCGTGAACACACACCCGGAGCAGTGGGCAGCCATTTATGCTGCGGCGCCCGGGGAGCAGTTGGGGGTTCGGTGCCTTGCTCAAGGGCACCTCAGTCGTGGTATTGAAGGTGGAAGAGAGCGCTGTCCCCCCACCTACATCTCTGGTGACACTTAAAGTGTCTGTGGCGAAACTTAGAAATGTATACTTTTTTAGCATGTCACTAGTGACCCTGTTGAGTCGGATGATGCCTCGTCCCTTTTGAACACTATCACTTGGGACTAAGACCTCTAGTGTTCCACTACACCTGCTGTGCAGCAGTAACCAGACAGACTCCAGACAATGCCTTTGAATATGCTTTAATTACAGCTGGGAGGACCTCATTCCAATCACAGAGAATCCCCCAATGAAAAGAATACAGTTTGTATAGAACAGGTGCATGGCAAAAATCACATGATTTATTACATCTATTTTCTCTAGTATAACTGGTTACCGGCAAAGCAAATTAGTTTTTTGATCACTTCAGCTTGTTACTCAAGTCATGGGTTGTTAGGGTTATTATTATTTTCAGACAGACGTCTAGTCGCCTTGTCAATATGCATCCGTTATTGCAACACACCGTGCGACAGTGTCTCTCAACGTTAGGATATTAATTGTAGTTGTCTGATGTCAGTTTTAAAAAATCTAATAGATTGAATGATTTAGAATAATGTGATAGACCTAGGCTTGCAGTTGAGAGAGAGCCAATTTCAATTTATCAAATGCATGTTTCATTCATTACGCAATTACAATTTTTGTTGTTGCTCATGAGCTACTTAGAAGAAGATTGGAGATCTCCACACAATCTTGGACCCATGGCCAAAAAACCCCCAAAAACAAATCCTTTCTTGTATCCCTGGCAATGACAGCTTTTATGATTTCAAAAGCTTGGAAATTTGAAGTTAATATTGTATATTATGTATATATAAATACACAAATACAGGCCTACATGTATATATTTAAAAAAAGATTCACATGTATATATTTATATTCATATATAATCTATAATATAAATAAATATGTTATATATAAACATAATATATTTTGCTTATATTCAATACATGCATGTGTGTGTATTTATACATATTAAATATCCACAATACACACACAAATATTATGTAAACAAAAACAATATTTACTATAGATGCGATTAATCGTTTGACCGCACTAAGTCAAGCTCTTCTCTCAATGAACTTCCTTTTTTCCTTCATTATGATACAGTAGGGCTGGACTGGTATCTATTAAAGCAGATTCAGAATGTTAGTTTAACAGAGAATAAAGAACTGCTGTGAGGCCAGTAAGTAATTGAAATGAATTAAGATAATTTTATAATTAACACAATTTGAAGCGGTCTCTGTAGTGATCATAGAATATGCAGCACCTGTGCCCACAATGTAGGGAATGTCCTTCAGTGGGGATGGCCAGTCAGTTGAAATTGCTGGGCTGTTGCATTGGATTGTCAGCCAGTGGTGGCACTCAAAGGCCTGGTGTCATTGTCTATGGCCTCTGTTGTTTCTCTGCCTCTCCCCAGTCTGGCTTTTGATCAATCCTGACATGATTTTGCATTGTAGGATGCTCTCTTAGTCTTTAGGAAAAGTCTCAAGTGAAAGTTTCACCTTTTTCCTGCATTTAGTTAGTTTCCATGTTGACTCCTCAGAAGTGTCAACTTCTTCTTTCATGAGGGGAGCCGAATGCCCGTCAGCCACTTCCTCTTCTCTCTGCAGCAGTGTCTCTGCTTCTCTCTCACTTCTTGAGCAGACTCCAGTCTGTTCGCTCCCATTTGTCGAGGTGGCTGTTCCAGAAGCTGCCTGGTCACATCTAAAACTTGAACACTGCATGAACCTTTGTAAATTCTGACCACAATTGTGTCTGAGCAATCACCTCTTCATTTAAATTCCACTTTTTTTTTTACCTTCTCCTTTAAAGGTTCCTTAATTTCAGAAGTCTTGTCTGGTTGACAACTGCAGTTCCCCATTCTATTTTAATAAAGCAAGTTCATCTTTGCAGAGAAAGAGCAAGCAGTTCATCTTTGTAAAATGCAGAAAACAGCAGAAAACGCCTCTAATTAATTAATCTTTGGTAGTTACTGAGACTAACTTGACTGACCAAGATCACATGAGGCCCAAAACCACTTTTTTTTTAAAGTGTCAGAGATGTGCGTCACCCTCATCCAGGTTTCAATCCCACTTGAGTGCTTTAAAATGATTAAGACAAATCTAAAAAAAAAAAAAAACCTCCAAAAAGGGAGCAGCATCCAAATAATTGCAGCCTTGGTGAGAAGGCTTCCCTCCGGTAGAAGATACAGAGTCCCAATGTGTAAATTAAATTGTACCTGCATTTGTTTAACAAGTGTTTATCTTGATGTTTTTTTTAAATTATTTGTTTATTGTATGTCTATGCAGCAACATGTAGTCCATAACAATTTTCCTTTCGAGGACAATACATTTTTTAACATTATATGGCATCTTTTAAAATTTTGGATTTTCACATTCAACGCAAAAAAACCCCACAAAACTTTTATTTTTTTAAAAACCATTGGTAAGGCAAAAACATGTAATAATATAAAACTTCACATACACTTCAGAACCAAAAGAACAAAATGCTCTCAACATGAAGCAAGTCATGGATAGTACAATGGAGTCAGCAAGGGTAACACAAATTCATACTTTATTTTAAATTTAACATATAACTACATAATTAAAACAAAAAACAATGACAGGCTGATTTGTTCATTCCTATTAACTATTTAACATCTTTCATAAGCACCCACAGCTTGAACAGACAGACACAGGTAATTAAATATGCATCTGTCACAGCCAATCACCAATCATTGTAACTCACAAAAATCACCACAAGAAGGCATAACCTGTTTAAAATCTTTAGACTCGATATGCAGAGCTGAAATTCTTAAAAATCACCACAGGAGAGCGTAACCCTAGACTTGATTTGCAGCAGTGCAATTCACAAAAAACCACCACAGGAGGGCAATAAGGGCTTTCCTGGAAAGTTCACTCTGGGGTGCGTTTCCCAAAAGCAACTATGGTCGCATGTTCCGTCGTTACCAATAGAGTTCAGTAGAACTAACAACCAAAGTTAGCTAACGACGCTTTTGGGAAACGCACCCCGGCATGGTGAACACCTTCAAATTCCTACTGCTCCTTTGTGATTGTGAAATAAGTTGGTGTGCTCCATCTACATTCATTTCTTACTTCCACTGGTTCCATCGAGGCAAAGAGAACAATAGGTAAAAACATTAACGCACGATGGAACGGTTTTATAGTTAAAATTGAAATTGTAATAATAATTCTAACAATGATTCCTGAAAATTATGAACAGACACTGTATTTTTTTTGTTTATTACTTAAGCGGCTTTGAAGCAATCGCATTGTTTAAAGTGTTGTATAAATAAACAGTAGACTAAATTTGTAGCAGTGTAATTCACAAAAATCACCACAGGAGGGTACAACTCATTTAAGCTTAGTAGGCTCGATTTGCAGTGACGTAATTAACAAAAATCACCACAGGAGAGCGAAACCGGATTAAATTAAATTAATTAAAAAAACCACCACAGGAGGGCGCAACTTTATTTGAAAATTGAACATGGAACCACTTAACCCTTTAACTGTCACTCACATTTTTGAACATAGACGTGAAAGTGCATGATCCAAACTTACATTTTTATAATTCATGAACGAAAACATTTTGTAACATGATATTGATGTACCATTTTCATTGTAATGCAATGTTTGGTTTTAAAAAGGGTTTCAAAGGATGAATTTTGAGATTTAAAGTTTTCAATTGATATATAATTTCTAAGGTCAGAACTCCTGTTATGATGTTGATTTTTGAGGTGCACTCTTGTCAAAAATGTTTCTATTACTTTTCAACCAAAATATCTATTTAGGAGTCTTAGACCTTTTCAACGATATATAGTTTGTCATGATTAGATTAGGATTTAAT
>NW_015505212.1:1237887-1280519 GCF_001515645.1 Sinocyclocheilus grahami
CTCACATTTTTGAACATAGACGTGAAAGTGCACGATCCAAACTTACATTTTTATAATTCATGAACGAAAACATTTTGTAACATGATATTGATGTACCATTTTCATTGTAATGCAATGTTTGGTTTTAAAAAGGGTTTCAAAGGATGAATTTTGAGATTTAAAGTTTTCAATTGATATATAATTTCTAAGGTCAGAACTCCTGTTATGATGTTGATTTTTGAGGTGCACTCTTGTCAAAAATGTTTCTATTACTTTTCAACCAAAATATCTATTTAGGAGTCTTAGACCTTTTCAACGATATATAGTTTGTCATGATTAGATTAGGATTTAATTGTAATATAGTGAAGTAAACTTAGGCGTCCCGCAGAGGGGACGGGTGACAGTTAAAGGGTTAATTAACACTAAAGAGAATGACAGACAGAACTATAACTCCTATTAACTACAAATTTTACATCGTTCATAAGCACCCACAGCTTGAACAGACAGCTAATTAAATATTCATCTGCCACAGCCAATCACCATCATTGTGTAATGCACAGCAGTCTGTGGGTGTTTCTCAAATGGAAGGCTGCATCCTTCGAAGACTGCATATCTCGACTGCCACGTCATCAAATGTCGCTCAAGGTCATCTCAATCGCAAGGATTCTTGGCCTTCGTTTCGCGTCCTTCATTCAGCTGAATTTGAAGGATGCATGGGATGTATCCTCCGCGACCTTCACTCACCCAAAATCCTTTGTACCCATTTCATGAAAATAAACTGACGAAAAACGATTCAGTACTGAGCATGTCTGAATTTATTATGAAATGTAAGACAAAAATAATGTTTTCAGTCATGAATGCATAGATGTTATTTTTAGTTTTGGTGTAAATTACTCACTAAACACTAAACTGCCAATAATGTAAGCCACCGGGAGACTAGACCGCTGTGATTCATTGTATTGCATTAATAGAAAGCCAAATAATATGATTTGTAATACAAAGTATTTTTCCAAAACTACGTTTTATTAGTATTTTCGAGCCATGGCGGTGAGGGTGGAAACATATGTGATATAGCCACGCTCACTTACTAGACTGTCTCATTCTAGCATTTAATGCCAAGGAGGACTCTAGCCTACAAGACTCTGAAGGACTGAGCTACAAAGGATGCAGCCTTCCGTTTGAGAAGCACCCAAACTTCACTCAGTGGTGTGCTCGCTGCACAAACCGACTGACATCTGACTTAAAGCAATGCATGTTAAAAAAAAAATTCTACCCTGAGACAGCAAACTCATTTCAGTTCATTAGACTCTAAGTGCAGCAATGTAATTCACAAAAAATGTAAGTTCGATTTGCAGTGGTGTCATTCACAAAACGACGATTGTATCACAGACTCTGCGGCTCAGTCGATAATGTTTTTTCCTTCATACATGGGAGTCTTGGATCAAATCCCACAGTTGTTAAAAGTTATTCATCAACTCCACAATCCCAGTGGCCAAGGCGATAAACTGTTGCATTTTAATCATGGTGTGTTGAGTTCAAACCCCGTGTCTGCTTATGTTAAATCGTTCTCATCCCACAAGGTCACTAAACACCAAGACTATGTGAGCGCTCTGATGGGCTGGTGGATAAACACTTGCTCACTGAGATGGTGATGGAGACATGAGTTCAAATCACACGGCAGATAGTCATATTTACAGGATAGTTTATTATAAAATCACAGGTCACATACAGGTTGACAGTAAAATATAAGTTCCTGCACAGGGATGAACATGAGATCTGTGGCTCACAGATAAAAGAGCTGTTTCATGGTTTCAGATGTTGTTGGTTCGATCCCAGACAGATCTCACTGATATTAATGGTTCTTTTCATTTAAAACAAAGATCTCAACAAAATACCATCCAAAACACAGTTTAACACATCACGCTTAGTAGCTCAGTTCATAAAGCATTGTGGTTTAATCAAGGAGATCTGAGTTTGAACCCCATTAATGCTTATGTTCAATTGTTGAGAACCCAACAAAGTGCCCCGAATGCCATTTCTCAGCGTAAGTGGCACTAGTGGCTAAACAGTGTTCATTGCGTGCAAGGCTATGATTGAAGCATGACACTCACACAATTGAAAGCTTTAACTAGTTTATTGTGGAATTACAAGTTAACAGTGAAATATAAGTTCCTTCACATGTTCCAGCAAGAGACCTGTGGCTCGCAGGTAAGAGCGCTGCCTCACGGGTTCAGAGGTTGCTGGTTTGATCCCAGCCGGGTCTCTGCGATACGAGTGAATGCTGGAGTGTGTGAAGGCGCGCCTGAAGAAGGGGGATATCAGTACGGTCTCCCCCTGGAGCTTCCAGCACCGTGACCCGCAGCGGTTATACTTTTGCACAGACTGAAAAAAATAAATAAAGCTGCATAAAAATTCTCATTCCCTGTCCCTTCCCCATCAGCTTAGGTTACCATCATTTGCTTTTCAAAGTGACAAATGCTAATTAAACCCTGTATCAAAATGACAGCAGACAAACTAATGACTAATATTATGACTAAACATCCAAATGTTTTTGCTTATTTTTAATAACTAATAGAACAGGGCTGATTAATCCTGAGCCACTTTCCGGAGTTTAGCTCCAAACTGATTGAAAACACCTGAAGCAGCTAATCAAGGCCTTTAGGACCAGAAGCTAGAAACTTCCCGGCAAGTTTGTTGGACCCTATGTTTCTTATTAAAATAAGTAATAATAATACAAATATGAACAAATTATGTTATTTACATGTTGTGTTTGTTTATCAGGTTGAGTTTGATATTTGACGGATCAATAAAGTTCTTAAAGATAATTATGATCGTTTGTACATTTGATTCTGACTGATTGATCCACGAACTGAGTAGCTCAGATGATTAAGTGTTGTGTTTTAATCATGGAGACCTGAGTTCAAATCCCACTATTGCTTACTTCAAATTGTCGTCGTTACATTCAACAAGGTACCACAAAAGCCCAGCACACTACGTGAAAGCCACAATGGGTTAATGGTTAAACACATGGTTTCGGCTGATGCGGCTGCAATAGAGGCATGGGTTCGATTCTCACCTCAGTGTGTTTGGACAACTGATGCCTCGCCGTTCAGAGGTTGCTGGTTCTATCCCAGCCAGACTTCTGTGAAGGGGATGATTTGAAAGAGACTCTGCTAAAGCTTTAACAGGTTTCTTGTCAAATCACATACAGGTTAACAGTGAAATATAAGTTCCTTCACAAGTTTAAGCAAGAGATCTGTGGCTCGCAGGTTAGCGTGTTGCCTCATGGTTCAGAGGTTGCTGGTTTGATCCCAGCCAGATCTCCGTGATGTGAGTGTTGTGTGAATGAAGGGACGGGGATGATTCGGGTCCCCCCCGAGCCCCGGCACGATGTCCAGCAGGGGTTATACTTCTTGACAGAAAAAAAAATTAATTTTAGCTGTATAAATTTTCAGCTCCGCCGTCCCTTCCCCACCTGTTTAGATTACCATCATTTGCTTTAATAGGGGGGTGACCCTCCAAAAAGAAAATGATGGTAACCTACATGTTTAGTGCACAACAAAACACAAACATAAGTTATGAGTCTTACCTGTCCATCAGCGGATGTCCATCATTACAGTGAAAGTCTGTCCACACGTCCCAGAGCTCTGCTTCTGATCAAACTCATCCCTTACTCTGTAGAGGAAAGAGAGAAATAAACACAGACATTACTTTATATAGTACATCTAAACCATCAGCATTTAAAATTGAGCATATATATAATAATACATAAAAACATAGGCTTGTAAACAACTGCCTTAATACATTCTTAGTTGTCAAAAAGCAAGTGGACTATTTAAACAAGATTTTAGGTAAAAAAAAAAAAAAACTACAACACATCAACAAATCCACGCGTATTTGTGACCCTGGACCACAAAACCAGTCTTAATCTCAGTTTTGAAAAATTGACACTTAAAGGGGTCATATGATGCGATTTCAAGTTCTCCTTTCTCTTTGGAGTGTTACAAGCTGATTGTGCATAGATAAGATCCCTGAAGTTGCAAAGACTAAAGTCTCAAAACCAAAGAGATATTCTTTATCAAATTTAAGACTCTGCCACACCCCCCTAAAATGGCTCGTTCTAACACGCCCCCACATATCTACCTCACTATGTGGAAATATTTGCGTAATGACACCCAAATGTGCACGCAAAGAAAGAAGGTGTGGTTTCAATAACCGCAGTTAGTGTTGAAGTTTTGTGGTCCAGGGTCACATTTTTGCTTTAGTGTCTGCGTGGAGACACATTAAAAACAACTCATGAAATTCATCATAACATAAATCATAACATAACATAAAACTGGCAGTGGAGCACCACTACAACATATCAGAGGAAATAATGACACATCAAAACTGAAATACTTGGCTAGTGCAAAGAGTAAGTACTTCAATGTTAGTGCAAGAGAAAAGCACTGCATGTGTGGAGTTACTTACAGTGACTCTCGACTCCTGCACTTTATCGCAGATAAATGTTTAGTTTGTCCAGTAAATTTTGCAGTGTCACATGCCACTCTGTCAGGTGGTAATTTAATTGTTGATTAGCTGAATATATAGCCTATATATATGCACTGTGACAACTTATGTCATTAACATTACTTACAGTATTCAAGAATGCATTTTAAAAATTATATTTAATTTAAAAAGTGACAAGTGTAATTGACAAAGGAGGGCGTAACCCATTTAAGCTAATTTATTGCAGTGGTGCAATTTAGGAAAATCACCACAGGACAGCACAAACTGTTTAAGTTTATTAGACTATGGCAAGCCATTTTGACTTTTATTCCTTCACAGGATTCCATTTTCACCATTAGCCTATAAAGCACAGACACACAGATAGAGAGAGAAAGAGAGCAAAAATACAAACATCAATAACACTCTTTGTATCAATAATAGAGACAAAAATTAATACGTCATTAGACGTAACGCTAGTTAAAATGCTAATTGTTGATATCAGGAATTCGCATTTTTACTAGTAACAAAGTAATTATTGATATCAACAAAGGCAGGTGATATCAGAAATTGCCCTTGCAACTAGTGAAAATAGAATTACTGATATTTTAAATAATATTTTAACCAGTAAAAATACTTTGCAAGAGGTAGGCTATGCTTATTACTAGTTGCAATTTCATTTTTGATATCGTAAATGTATTTCTGCGAGTGATGACGTAATTTTTTATATCAAGAATTCATGTCGGTACTAGTGGAAATGTAATTCCTGATATCAATCAGCATTTCTGATATCCACAATTCATATCCTACATGTGGTAAAATGTTAAAAGGGCGACAAAACTATTACAGATATCAAAAAATGCATTTCTTACTAGTTAAAGTTCTAAATACACACCTCAGCTTTGTATTTATTACTAGTAGAAATATAATTTTTGATATCAATAATTAAATTTTTACTAGTAAAAATGCTAATTCCTGATATCAAGGATTCAGTTGTCACTAGTTGAAATGTTATTGACTACTAGTAGAATTTCTTTTTTACTAGTAACAATCACATTCATGATATCAGAAATTAATATTGTCACTAGTGACAATCGAATTATTGATATAAAAAATGAACATTTGCACTAGTAGCAATTCAGCTGTTGATATCAAGAACAGACATTTGAAAAACAAAAACAAAAAAACAATTGAATTTGAATGGTAGCCTATGGTGACATTTAACACGTGAAAATACAATTACAGATATCAATAAATAATGATAGTTTTTACTAGTTGAAATTTAAATCCTGATATCAAGAATTAGCATTTCAACTAATTGTAATAATATCAAGAATTCATATCCTATGAAGGAATAAAAGTGAAAACGGCTTGCCATAATTACAGTAGACTCGAAAAATCACCACAGGAGGGCGCAACATGTTTAAGTTTAAGTCGATCTGCAGGGGTGTCATTCAGAAAGTTACCATAGGAGGACGCAAATTATTTTAGGACAGAACAAAATCTCAAAAATATTACGATACAGTCAATACAATTACTTAATAAATGATAAAAGAAATAACTTAATTCCAACATATTTTTATCAGTTGTATAGACCAATTTAAATAGACTCTTTTCTCACATAAGTTTTACAGAAAAAAACCAAGAGTATCTCAGGTTTTGTCACAACAATCTACGGTGCGACTCAAGTTAACAAATAAAGGCAGTGCGCAAAGATAAGTATGCGATTTGTGTAGTTCGTCACCACTGATGAATAAATATTTCATTTAATTCAATTTCCTCGCATATTGTGAAATGCAGGCATTAGATTAATGCACATCTCTGTGCATTATAAAGAAAGGTTTTGTGACACTGCACAGCTTTTACAGTTTACAGACATATCAGCACAATTAATCGATCAGTCCAGTAAACACCAAATACAAACTCAGTTCATATCATGATGTGTGCCTGTAAAAGACAACCAAGCTAATGACAATACTTATGGGGCTTATGCTGGACTTCATTCTAGTACACAGATGTGCTGCATTAGTCATTCTTGAGAAGTGGGACAAAACAGGGTGCAAAATTGAAAAAATAAAACCTTGTACTCAGACAAATGAAACTACATTTATGTATTTTATATGTACTAAGAGCTGTTTTAGACGTAGTGAGAGGACATTAAGAAACACAGATTTGGTATAATAATGAGAAAATGAAATTGAAGGTGATAATTGTGTTAAATACATTTTATTATTAATCCCTCATGACATTGGAAAATATTTGTATTTTTTAAAGCTAATAGCAGTTACCCTTGCTGGACCTGTTTTGTCCCACAACTCAAGAATGACCTAACGCGAGTTACGTAATCAGATTACTTTTTTCAAGTAACTAGTAAAGTAACGCATTACTTTTTAATTTACAAGAGAATATCTGAGTTACTTTTTCAAATAAGTAACGCAAGTGACTTTTTTTTCCCAATTTATTGATTGACCGCTCTCCTGTCCCCATGGTGACAGAAATCAGAAGATGTTACTGTAGTTCTAATATAAATATGAATATGCATGAACTCATATCACTCACAACAACAACAGCAAAAAAAACGCACAGATTCAGTATTCCTCAAAATGAATCAAAATAATGCAACTCAGAATATGACGCAAACCTGCAATAATTAAATGTTAAACAACACAAATATGCTTTATGTATTTAATCCCATTCTATTAACCAATGTCTTTGCTTCTGACCTTCGATGATCCAGTTGAACCGTACTAATAAGCAAAAATTACTCTCGATAAACATTTGTGTGTCTTTGATTATTGCTGAAGTCTGTTGATATTTCTTCTTCTGCATTCTACTGTACGGACGTAAATGTACTTTGCCTTCAGCCTGAGGCTTATTCATTTCACTTTTGGTGTGAAAAGACTTTTATGTTTGTCAAAAATATAACTTTTTTATTTTAAAAACAAACAAACAAGCCCTGTCCAGATTTACAAAGTAACGCAAAAGTAACGTAACGCATTACTCTCCATAAAAAGTAACTAAGTAACGTAATTAATTACTATTTTATGGAGTAACGCAATATTGTAATGCATTACTTTTAAAAGTAACTTTCCCCAACACTGAGAATGACTGAGTATTGAATAAAACGTATTTGTAACTTCATGAAAACGTCTGCATGTATTTGACAAATACTGCAGCTAATCCACTTCATCAGTTAAAAAAAGTAGGCAAACACCGCACGAGCGTCACCACGGATTACAAGCGGCAAATCTCGCCCAGTCAAAAATCGAGTACAGCCGGGTACTTTTCGACTCGACAGGTAAAAAGCGCAGTTTCCATCCGCTCCACTAGGCGGCGTCAGCGAGCGACACTTTCAGCCTGAGCTCCGTTAGATCCTTGACAACATTCAAGTACAGATTCTGCAGTGACAGACTCTTAATGCCACTCAATTACAGCCCGCCAGCAAGCAAAGCGACACACACTGCGATAAAGTGCAGGAATCGAGTGTAACGCGACTCACCTGTAAGTAAGTTTCCGCGTGCGTCGCGCTGTCAGTGAGTAATGACAGCAGTCCGTCTGATGCTGCACGTGGATCTGGTGTGTTTGTTTTGCTCGCGGTGTTTCTGCACATCTCTCACCTGCTGCTCCTCCGGACACTTCTTCACATTCAGAGCGATTCAGATCTCCTGTAAAGGTAAATCTGTCGTTCTCTTACATCTCCAACTGAGAGACTTCATAGTGTGATGTTAGTCAGTTGCAGACAGTGTTTGGAGGAGGGACTTGCTCTAGAAAGTAATTGATTGGATACAATTTGTGTAGCAATATGAGCCATAAAAAAAAAAAAAATCAGATCTGTAAAGAGAATGTGTGCATATTGAAAAGCATAATTTCACTAGTATATAAATGGCTTTAAAGCTAATAGAAATATTAAAGATTTCAGGGAGTCATAATCTTGTTGATGAGAAAAATTGTTTGACCATATTTGAATAGCGAATGAAGGCAGTCACATATATGAGTATGAATGCTTACTTTCAGAATAACAAAATGAATCAGTAGCTGTTGTCACCTTTATAGGCTTTAAATGTATACCCCCCTTCTTTTCATATATGATCAAGTGTATTATCATATTACTGTGGTGTTACTGTATTCATGTTTGTTAATAGAGAGGGTTGGGGTTTTGTGAAGCTCTGATGTTCTTCTGCAGCTTCATGTCTTTCCTACTTCTAGCTGTGATTGTTGTAATATGAGTAGAGCATACGTTTCAAAGGCATTTTTAGATGTAAAACTACATTAAAGGGGTCATATGATGCTTTTTTAAAGATCATTATTTTGTGTATTTGGTGTAACAGAATATGTTGACATGCTTTAATGTTCAAAAAACACATTATTTTTCAAATACTGTACATTATTGTAGCTCCTCTATCCAGACAGTGTTGCTGCAGGCATTCAAGTAAAATAAGTATCAACAAAATCCATGCATGCACTGAAGCTGTCTTCAAAATGGATTCATGCATTCATTCATGTTTTGGATGTGTTTTGAATTATTTTCATTGCCAAAAAAGCACAAAAACATACAATGTTTTGTCTAAAATATGAGTCAGTTAATATTAACTTCTTGTTTGTTGAATTGTATAAAATCAATATCACTGTGCAGTCATGCTGATGTTCAGGAAAACAGCACTCTTGCTCA
Organism: Sinocyclocheilus grahami; assembly: GCF_001515645.1. Classification (NCBI taxonomy): domain Eukaryota; kingdom Metazoa; phylum Chordata; class Actinopteri; order Cypriniformes; family Cyprinidae; genus Sinocyclocheilus; species Sinocyclocheilus grahami. Next base: position 1,247,021 of record NW_015505212.1, read on the forward strand.
TCTGATATTGCTTAACTATTCTGAACGTTATAATTTTACTTATTTACACTTATTATATTTATTTGGAATTATTTGCACGCATATCTTGAATTTTGTGGGCAAATTAACATGCAAACCCTCATTATTTTCTGACCTGCTCTCCGTTATTTTGAGGTGATAATAAGGTTCCACTCCGCCAGTGTCACCCAGTCGCTGTCTGTAAATGATTCTAGAAAACAGTGCTGAGTGTGAGTTTTCAGAAGGTTTACGTACAAAACTGGGACAAATATCTGGGACAAACATTGCGCAATAATTAATGATACACATATCTAATGTTTTCTGTCTTTATGTATCTGTTTAAACTACAGAATAAGGGATGTCCGAAGCAGAGTTCTGGCACATGTGGACAGACATTTGCCTTAATTACAGAACTCAAGTGATGGACAAGTAATGCTTGTATTTTTATTATTGTTTAAATGTTATTTACATATTATTTTTAATATTGTAAATACAATAGTGTATTCAATTGTACTTAGACACAAACCTTTTTTAGTATTATTAGTATTTATTTAATTGTACATAGGAACAAAAATGTAATTCAAATGTAGGTAAATGTATTTATTCTGAACATTTGCAACAGTCCTCATTTTAATGTTCTAATTCTGAATATTTAAGTTTAATAGTTTTATTATTGTTAAGATTCAATTTTACGTAATGTAATTATCTATATTTTTTAACAAGAAAAATGTATTTATTGCAAAAACCTGATTTTATTATTCTGTTTATAAATATTTACATAGTTTTTAAATATAATATATATTATAAAATATATAATTTTTTACAAATGTTTAATATTTTAGATACCGAAGAGTATTCAATTTTTATTAGCTTTATTATTGTTAAGATTTATTTAATTGTACCTAGTCACAAACTTTTTAAAACATGTAAATATTTTTATTTTTAACAAGAAAAAAATATATTTCATGCAAAAAAACAGATTTTAGTATTCTACGCTTTTGCTTTTGCCTAAAAACAAACAGCGTCTCCCTGACATGGCTACTTCAACACTAACTACGGTTACTGAAACCACACCTTCTTTCTTTGCTTTATTAGCTTTATTATTGTTAAGATTTATTTAATTGTACCTAGTCACAAACTTTTTAAAACATGTAAATATTTTTATTTTTAACAAGAAAAAAATATATTTCATGCAAAAAAACAGATTTTAGTATTCTATTCCTAAATATTTACTTATTTACATATCATTTTATTTACTATTTGCATTCTAATTATATTGGAAATATAAACATTCCTGTATTTAATTCTACCTATACACAAAATGATTATTAATTCTTAACATTTGTATTTATTAATATTTGCAAAAATCCTAATTTTAATTTTCTGATTCAAATTTTTAAAAAAATGTTTAATTAATATTTGTTTAATTTTTTTTATTTTAATATCTGTAAATGTTTATTTCTTATAGTAAATAAATACTTCTCTATGTGTGAGGTGGTGTGGCTGAGTGGTCAGAGCTCATGGCTTAAGCCAATGCAGGAGATGTGGCTTCAAATCCCCCGTTAGCTGTGGATGTGAATGAGGAAGCCCTTTTTTTCCATTTTGCAGCCAAAAAAAAAAAATTTCCAAATCTTTTTCCTCTCCGCCTTTATCTCCTGGCCCTCTTACTACCCCAGGTACATCTGCCAGTTAGTCCATGTTTCTCATGGCTGTATAGCCAGTGTATTTTACCACTCCAGGTATTTTAGCCAGTCTGCCTCTCTGTTTCACCACACATAGCCATGCTCAGTTACTCACTGCCCCAGGTGATTCATTGTTGTCACAGCTTTCTCTCTTTGGTGTGATCTCCACACACCAAGGTGGGGTTTGAACCCACTTCTCTACTGTAACTTCGTCCGCACCCAACATGTGTTTAGCCACTAGTGCCATTGTGGCTTTCACAGCAACTCCTGACATTTGGGCCGCTTTGTTGGATATAACATCAACAATCTAACATTAGCAATAGTGGGATTCGAACTCAGGTCTCCATGATTAAAGCACAAGGCTTTACCACCTGTGCTACAGAGCCTGAGGAGTTGAGCTGGATTTGGATGGGGTTTTATTGAGAGTTGTTTTGCATATAAAGAAAAACTTAACAGGTGCTAGGTTTAAACCCAGACTGTCATGCATGAAAGACAAGCAATTATCCACTGCATCACAGAGCTTGCGATGTGTAAGATAGTTTTGGTTTTTTTCTATTATCTATAACAACAATTTAAGATAATTGACAGTGGGATTCGAACTCAGGACACCACGTTTAAAACTCAGTTTATCCCCTGAGTCCGTACAGATGTGACATATTCTGGATGTGCTATTATTTTAAGCTGCAGCAGAAATGATAGCATGAAAGTGACATAAGTAACAGTGAGATTTGAACTCAGTCTCAATGATTAAAGCGCAAAAAAAAAATTTAACATTTGTTTAGACTTTCAATTGAAATACAGATTTTTTTTTTTACTTCTTGGCATTGTTATATTAAAGTACATTTTAAAGAACAAACGTATTCATTTAATAAGTGATGAAAAGCATGGGATTTGAACCATGACTTTCACCTACCAAACAGCAGATGCTTTACCAGTGCACCACTGGGTTTGGTAGGCAATAATGTTTGGATTTGAGTGTATGGCATTACCTATTGCAACAATTTAAAATAAGGAATAAAGGGATTTGAACCCAGGACTTCATGTTTAAAACATAACATTATCTCTTGCGCCATTAAGCCTGTGTTTTGAGTGTGCATTTATTTTTATTTTTTAAGCTACAGCATAAAATTATAGCAAGAACTTGATGTTTGCAAAAGCAGGATTTGAACTCAGGTCTCCACAATTAAAACAGAAGAGTTGATCACCTGAGCCACTGAGTAGGCAAAGTTGTAGCCTTTGGATGTGGTTTTATTGAGAGTTTGTTTTAAATGATAAGTAACATGCAAAAGCAGGATTTGAACTCGGGTCTTTATAATTAAAAATCCAAGCCTGCAGGATTTCAACTTGATATGGATGAGGTTTTATTGGGAGCTTTGTTTTAAATGATGAAACATACTTAAGACTTTCATGTATTATGAAACAAGTGATTAGTAACTGAGCCTCAGAAAAGGAGGATATGTTAAATTGTCTTTTTAAGGGTAATTTAGACTTTCAGGTAAAATACAGAATTTTTTTTAGGTTAAAGAACATGAATTGCCTAACAAATTAGTTGATATATTTTGATGTACACACTTGTATAGAATTTTTTTTTTACTAAAAAATAAATAAAATAAAAAATTGTTAGGTGTAGTGTTTTTGGTGGAAAGACAGAAATTCTATTTCTGATAATGTATTAAAAACATAATTATAATTTATTTTATTTAAATTTATGTGTGTTACAGTTTTGGCACAATTATTGTTTTGGTCTTTGTTCTGGCAAAGTGCAGTTTTATGATTTGAACTGCCAGCACAGAATAATAATATCCATTCCCGTTTAACAAGCATTGATACAACACTGCACAAACAATTGAACAAACCATGAAGTCACATGTAGTTGAAAGGAACACTATTCTCAACAAAGGTAACAACTTAATTAAAAATGTAGTGATCATTTAATAAAAAAACACATAAACAACACTAAACAGAATGACAAATAGAACTATAGAACACCACATTTAGAACCTAAATGTGGTGATTTTGGTGAATTACACCACTGCATATCGAGTCTAATGACTCTAAACAGGTTGCACCCTCCTGTGATTTTTGTGAATTACACTGCTATAGTAATTTACTAAAGTATTATAGTATCGTATAATATAGTATAGTAAAGAATAGTATAGTAGTATTATAGTAAAGTTAATATTGGTCCATAGGCATTTCTCAAGAAAGACAATACATTCAGTCTATGCTTTTTGTTTATTTATCCAGTTCCTCTTTCTATTATGACTTACATTGGTTTGATAGTCTGTTGAAATGAGTTTATTATTAAGATCATATTGGTTCTGCACCCTTTTTTCTTTGCACTGCTGATGAATTACATTTTCATGTGTGGGTATAGTGACAGTATTTATCATGTGAGGGTATAGTATAGTGAAAAAGGAGGTTCTGGAAAATAATGTAAAATAAAGTATGTGAGAAACAGTCACCGGGACACTTTGTAGGCAGTTTGGCTCTTTTAATGTTGCAGGGATAAAATGAATGATACAGTTTAGTGATGACTGCAGAATAATTGTGGGTCTAAGACAAAAAAGCAGAAATAAAACATGACATTAGTAAAATGACAGACTTTACTGTCTCTACATATGCAATCAAACAGAAAGATGGTTTTATAATGACTACAAATGCATATGTGAAGAAGGAGACAAAGTCTTCTGGCTCTCTGTAGCGCCTCGATTCGCTGCACGTTTACCTCAGCCTGCCGCCAACCTTGCCCTTGCCACGACCTTTGGCACTGAAAAGAGAAAAAATAATCATTAAACCATTATATTTGGCTGCATATCAAAACACAAACTTTTGAGATAATTGCTGATCCTTTCATCAGTTCATTGATCTACTAAATCAGAACATAACATTATGCTATTGAAATTATTTAAATGATTTAGCACACTTTATTTCTAATCATAACGCCTTTCAATTTTTACTTGCAAATTTCAGACTTGATCTCAGATGACAGACTCTGAGCATACCCTTATTAATATTCATCAGCTAATCCATGAATATTAATTAAAACAACAACCCCAAAAACAAAAATGATTCCTGTCCTTACCACATTTGTGAAGTGAAAACAAAATAAAACTGTTATCGGAATGTCAGTTCACAAGATTAGAAGAGACACATTTCATCAACATGCAAGAAAAAAAGCGCCACTCATTCGCATGCTGTCCATGTTTCAGTCTTGTTTTGGCCTAATGTGTTTCTTACCATCTCGTTCAGCCTACAGACTCCATCTCAAGAGACAAAATATTCATTTTGAACTTACCGTTCCATCGGAGTCTCTCTCATCTATGTCCAATCAATGTATAAAAGGAATAGTTCACCCAAAAATGAAAATTTGCTGAAAATGTACTCACCCTCAGGCCTTCCAAGATGTAAATGAGTGTCTTTCTTTATGTGAACAGATTTGGAGAAATTTAGCATTCCATCACTTGCTCACCAATGGATCCTCTGCAGTGAATGGGTGCCGTCAGAATGAGAGTCCAAACAGCTGATAAAAACATCACAATAATCCAAAAGTAATCCACTCCAGTCCAGTCCAGTCCATCATCTAATGCCTGTGAAGTATTCATCATCTAATGCAATATGAAGTATACAGTATTTTTTTTTTTAGGATTTTGATGTGAGAGGACGATAGTAGATGGACTTTTTCATTGGAGGAAGAGTTATTATGGATTATGGACTCGTAATTTGGCCAGAAGTGATGGTTTGAATTGAAAATGCCTTGATGGATTTGTTTGCATGCAGCTTTTTGCCTTAACAAGACATTAATTGATGGATGGATTACTTGTGGATTATCGTGATAATTTAATCAGCTCTCGTTCTGACGGCACCCATTCACTGCAGAGGATCCATTGGTGAGCAAGTGATGGAATGCTAATCTACATCTTGGATTTTTGGGTGAACATTTTTAATAATTCATACCTATATATCTGCATATATGAGTGGTTCTGTCAGCTTATGTGGGCAAATTCATGTACTGTATGTGTTGGCGATGCCAGTAAAGTACAAATTGAAGGAGCCACTTGAACTGGTCCTATTAGGATTGAGTGTAAAAATCCTAAACGTTTCCCTGTTTGACGCTGGGATTGAGCTGGACCACATGCTCCAACCTCGCTCTGGTCAAGATGGTACGGTTTCATCGGGCCTGGGATCTGAAAGGAGCAGGGTCTGTTAAGCAGATCAAACCAAAACGGCTTTGTCTTGGTCTGCTTAACAGCAACACTTCCTCTGCTTCCTTCTTCTGAACCAGACCTTGCTGAAACCAGGGGAAAGTGACCAGTGTGGCTCAGGGTACTTACCTCTGGTGATCTCTGAGTCTAGCCAGTAGCTGAGTGATCTGTAAGGGACACATACAAGCCTTGCTAAGCACAAAAGACAATTTCAACAGGACAGGCTGATGGGGAATCCTGTGGATTTGCAGACGTCAGCTGCCTGATTACAGCCACAAGCACGTCTCCTGCCTTCACCCACGGCAGCGACCGACCGATCGAGAGCCCAGACCCGACACAAATCTGACCGACAACAGTTACACAACACAGCCGGTTACTTACAACTTTTGTTGTTCATTGATTCGGGTCTGGAGAACATTAATCTGGAAGCAAGTCACAGTTTTAGACAGGCAGGCCATGGATGCCTGTTTTCACAGCGCCCAAGTGGGAACTATTTTACCAGCCAAGTCTTTTTTTAAAGTCAACATGAAATATTCACAAATTATTTTGATTCTGTAATATGAATATATTGGTGGATTCAAATCCGTGTATCATTCGATCATTCGTTTTTTGATTTAATATTGAAAGTAGAAAAATGAGAGTTCATCTTAAATTTTCGTTTTTCGTTCATGGGTGGAAAAATGAATAAACAGCTTGAATATTCGATTTCTACATGTGGGCGGGAATTAAACGCCCCTTTCTGCTGATTGGTCAGCCGAAGATCAAACCGTGCCTTCATCAGTTCTTCTGCAGTATCATGCAGCAGAATAATAGTCCTCCACTGCTGCAGTTGTATGGATTCTTAACGCATTTATTGCAACTACATTTAATCTTTTTTCATTAAACAAACAGGGTAATGAATAGCTGGACACAACTCGTACTGGGGCAGAGTCTAGACAGGGCTTTCTTCTGTGTAGATATAAATTCTATTCTTTGCATCAGCTGGGCATGGCAGGGTATGATATGACAGCTGTCTTAGCCTACCCTGCTCACCCAGTAAGTCTGTTTGTTTGTTTAATTAAGAAATGAATTAATTCGTTTAAAAATAAATATTTTAAACAAGACAAAAAGGAAGGAATAGTAAATTGGCTTGGGTATATATAGGCCTATGTTCACAGATATTAAATATCTACTGTTAGAGTTATATAATGTAGTCTTGTGTTTTATTAAAATTGATTATAATTGATATCTCAAAAGGATATGCACTTGCATAAGCTGCTGTGCACTCGCACTGCAATGCAAGATTTTCATAAAATATAATAACTTGCCATTTCGGTTTGTTTCTCACCAAACCCTCAGTATACCTTCAGAATGCTTGGAATATATGCCACGAGATGTATAGGATTATTTTACGACAGATATGCATCAGCTTCAAATAAAAAATAAAAAATACTAAAGTCACCATTCTCTGCCATTAAATTGGCATTGGCAGGACATTTTTGTGTTATTAAGTAATAAGCCTTTAGAACAACATTAAGGTGAGTAGTCACTCTAGTTCAGTATCCAAAAAATTGCGACGAAAATTTAAGCTGAATTCTCGTTTTTCGTCTTTTGGAAAAAAACGAAAAAGGAGGCGTTTTCTCATTTTTCTAGTTTCAATATTAAATCAAAAAACGAATGATCGAATGATACACGGATTGATTCAAGTCCTCCTGGGAAGTTCATATTTACGAAGTCGTAATTATGACGTCAGGTGTTTCAAATAAATTTGGTCGAAGCAAGATGGCAATGCACCTTTTCTGCATAAAATGCAAAATTTTTTAACTCTGCATATATACAATTATTAATAAAGCATGCACATTGGGTGTTTTTTTTTCATTTACACTACCGTTCAAAAGTTTGGGATCAGTAAGACTTGTAATGTTTTTTAAAGAAGTCTCTTATGCTCATCAAGGCTGCATTTATTTGATCAAAAATACAGAAAAAAACAGTAATCTTGCAAAATGTTATTACAATCTAAAATAATGTTTTCTATTTTAATATCCTTTAAAATATAATTTACTTCTGTGATGCAAAGCTGAATTTCCATCAGCCATTACTCCAGTATAAAGTGTCACATGATCCTTCAGAAATCATTCTAATATGCTGATTTATTGTTAGAATTATCAATATTGGTGACAGTTGTGCTGCTAAATATTTTTTTGGGAACTGCGATAATTTTTTCAGGATTCTTTGATGAATAAAAAGTTAAAAGAACAGTATTTATTCAAAATATAAATCTTTTCTAACAATATAAATCTTTACTATCACTTCTTATAAATTTAATACATCCTTGCTGAATAAAAGTTTTAATTTCTTTAAAAAAAAGAAAGAATATAAATTGACTGACCCCAAACTTTTGAACTGTAGTGTATATTGTTAGAAAAGATTTCTATTTTAAATAAATGCTCTTCTTTTTAACTTTTTATTCATCAAAGAATCCTGAAAAAAAGGTTTCACAGGTTCCAAAAAAAAATTAAGCAACACAACAGTTTCCAGCACTGATAATAAATCAGCATATCAGAGTGATTTCTGAAGGATTGTGTGACACAGAAGACTGGAGTAATGATGCTGCAAATTCAGCTTTGATCACAGGAATAAATGAGATTTTAATGTATATTAAAATAGAAAAACCTTATTTTACATCGTAATAATATTTCACAACATTGAATTTTTTCCCTGTATTTTTGATCAAATAAATGCAGCCTTGATGAGCAGAAGAAACTCCTGTAAAAACATTCAAAAACGTTCTGATCCCAAACTTTTGAACGGTAGTGTATGTTTTTATCCAATTTAAGAAGGTGCTCTAAATTGAATTATGTATTTTATTGTAGTTGTACAATACTATATTTTGTATGCAAATTAGTTTGACTGTGAAATTATATAATTATTATTAAAATAATAATTTAATTAACCTATTATATAATTTATTAAATTATCTAATAATTATAAAATAATTTAATACATGTTAACCAATTTGGCATTAATACAGACGCTGCATCCATTACATGTTTTCTCAACTCAGAAACTCTGGGCTTAAAGAAAATCCAAAGTTTCACACTTATAATTACGACTGCTGATATTCATGTGCGTTCAACTCGTAAATGCAATCTTTCCGACATGACTCCATATGACATATTCCAGAGTAAAATAAATATTTACAAAGAAAAAAAAGGTGTGAGGTAGGACATTTACCTCACAAAAATATATATTTATTGGGAATTTCCTGAATTGTGAAAAAGTGATTTCTATATGATAGGGCTTGGATGTTGTCATTTCTGGCTGGAAAACCAATTAATTTTTCACAATAACACACAAAAAAAGTGTATTAAAAAAGTAAATTAAGTTAATTTTATGTTGACTAAGTAATTTACGTCTTTTTTTTATAATCTACTTTATGACTCGTGATTAAAATATGTCCACAGCTGATACCGACATAAATAAAGAAACATTTTTCATGAACGACTTACGATTCTGTTGACCAGAGCGATCAGCTCCTCTTCATCTTTCTTCCTCTGGATGAAATGAGCCTCGATCAGAGACTGAAGCTCAGATAAATCCTTCTCCTGACGCTTTCTGTGGATGTCCTGTTGCGCGCACACACACACACACACACACACACACACACGCGCACACACAGAGAGGTACTGACGTGAAAGCAATGTTTACAATAATATAAAGCTCTGTTGTGATTCATAGTATGTATAGCACACATATGTTGTAAATTGTGGAAGACCATGCATAAATGTATGGTATTCAACATGCACTCATTTTGACTCCGAAAAGACTGTAATGGTGGAAACGCTGGGTGCATGTAAAGGTTTACAGTTCTTTGTTCAATGATGGTAACCAAACACTTTACAGTAGCCATTCACTTTCAAAGTATGGAAAAAATACTATGGCTACCGCCAACTGTTCGGTTACCATCATTCTTCAAAATATCTGCACAACAGAAGAAAGGAACTTGAGGGTGAGTAAATGATGACAGGATTTCATTTTTGGGTGAATTATCCCTTTGAGACATTTTTACACTAGATTAGTTATGGACATAATACTTGCAGAATTAAACATTCACATAAGAAAGACATGTGACAAGTGTAATATCACATATAGCATACTATTGAAAATATGTATTATTAATAAAGTGCAGGTTTACAAAATTCAATGTAGTGTAAGCAAGATGCTAGTATTCCATTCCAAACACTGTGAAGCGAATACAGGAAGTGATGTAATTCAAATCCGAACTCACATCAAAGTCCACCTTCTCTCCTTCAGGAATCTTTGGAGCACTGATATTTGGCATGAATCTGTAAAATAATTGTTATCCCTGAGGACCGATGGTGTACAGTCTTTACATGTGAATATATGGAGATAAACACCCCTTTAGAAAGAAAGATGTCAATGAAGAACATACTTTGGCTTTGGTTTAGTCTCATCTGGGGATAAAAATAAACAAAATACATCATCACTATTAATATGACGCACAAAGTACATTACAGACTCCCAGAGAATCAATCAAACCATATGTGACCCTGGACCATAAAACCAGTCATAAGTGAATAAATAAGCTTTCCATATGATTTGTTAGGATAGGGAAATATTTGGCCGAGATACAGCTATTTGAACATCTGGAATCTGAGGGTGCAACAAAAATCAAAATATTGAGAAAATCGCCTTTAGAGTTGTCCCAATGAAGTTCTTAGCAATGCATATTACTAATCAAAAATTACGCTTTAATATATTTACAGTTTACACAATATCTTCATGGAACATGATCTTTACTTAATATCCTAATGATTTTTGGCATAAAAGAAAAATCGATCATTTTGACCCATACAATGTTTTTTTTTGGCTATTGCTACAAATATAGCCCAGCGACTTAAGACTGGTTTTGTGCTCCAGGGTCACATATGTGTGTGATTTAAAAAGCAGTTACCTGTGACCTCCTCCTCCACGGGAGCTTCAGTCAGATGAAGACAGACGAACAGACAAAATTTCACATTAAGACTACTTGCATAAACACATTTGAAATGTTTGAAGGAAAAATGAACAATATTTGGGAATAAGAAACGATCCAGGACTAAAGAAATGTTCTGATTTAGAAACAACTGCTCGGCTGAATATGACGACCCGATGTTCTGACGCTCACAATCATCACACATGCGATTGAATTTAGCTGCTATATTGCATCATGACATACAAACCTTACAAATAAACACAGTTTCTGTCCTGCAGCCTTCACAATGACAGATCATGCAGTTGCAATAATGGTAGAATTTTGATTCAGATCATCACAGTTTGAATTCATTAACAAGAAAATGAGCCGTCCATCATAGGACACATCATTTTGACATTTCTTACTATTGAACAGATCATATTATACACTCATTACATATTACAAAACCAGCTGCCAAGAATGAGAATCTGAATATCACGAAACTCATGCTAAATGATTTGTTCATAATCAATATTCTATGAATGAATATAAACCTGAGGAGCTTTACCTTGTGGTTCAGGTTCTGGCTCTTCTGTTCAGATATGAGATAGTTATAAGTGGTTAAAGAATGAAGATATACAGACACTTGTATATGAGATATAAATAACCATGATATTAATAAAAACTGAAATAATTACCTTGTACTTCCACAGGCTCTATTATAAGAACAGCACATCAGTTAGTTTATAAAGACTGTAGCTTGAGAAATTATAAACATACCATAACATAAGACCTGGCATTTAGGAACAGATATTCTTTTATGTATGTTTTTGGATAAAACACATGAAATTTGGAGAAATCAACTGCCAGTCTATGACAAGAAATTCTCTTGGCAACTGAATTGCAGTTACAAATGTGCAACTGAATGCCACGTTTGTTCATAATGAACTCGAGTTACCTGAATGCAGGTTTTGGTTCAAATGGTAAGTACTGAGGAATTTGGTATCATGCAAATAAGAATGTGTTGTTGCAGTGGTTTGTACCTATAGATATTGTACCTATGATAATATAAAAAAGTAAAAAATTAAGCATTAAACATTTAAATAACTGAATTAACAAATCAAACGAGGGAATGTTTACCTTCCTCCTCAGGGGCTGGTTCTAATATGAAAATATAACATGAAATATTAAACACCTTGTATTGGGAACTGCAAATTTGTATGTGCAGAAAATCACAAAATAAAGGTCAGACTGATGCTTTACCTTCCTCTGATGGAGGCGGCACTATTGAAGAGAAATGATTAATTTGGATACATTAAATGAGTCTAATGCAATGTGTTTTAATATCATGCAAGTTTATAATTATTATTATTTTTTAAAAAGGTGAATTTACACAAAATACTGCTGAAGTTGCTGAAGTATGGAAGCTCGTTTCTGCCACGGGATTGAAAACCAAAAATTCTCAAAATTCCTCGCAATTAATGAGTTTACTGTATATCTTGCAATTCTGACTTTTTTTTCTAGTTATAAAAAAAAAAAAATCAGAATTGTGACTATTTTAAGTTTATATATTTTAATTGTGAGATTATATTTTTATTGTGTGGTGGCAATGGCCTTCCATACTATGGTGTAATATCATATCACTAAAACAATTAAAAAGTGAGTGAACAATGAAATAATGGGTGCATAAATACCGAATACAAATAGTATATGTTGTGAAAAATTTACCTTCCACTTCAGGAGGAGGAATGATAGAATAAATGAAAGAAAGAAGGAAGAAATAAATAATAGCATAAACGAGGATGAGTAAGTGAATGAATTAACTGTGAAAAAATTAACTGCATGCATGTGAAAGACTCTAGTCTATAAAGGAAGAAGAAACTGGTCTTTCTAATGGTTTTAGGTCACATGTGGTATCAAGATTATCTAATTCTAATTTAATCATATTTTGGAGTTAATCTTAAATTTAAACTCATGCAGGAAAAGCAACACAACACACAGCGAACACGGTTTTACCTTCCTCTTCCGTTTCCTCCACTACAGTGTGAACATAATAACAATTAGTAGCAAATACATTCAGAAGCATAAGAGGAACATTTGCATGATCAAGATGCTGAATCAAGTCAACAGATCATCTTTAACCTTTGTCAGATCATTGAGATCCACCCAACAGCTTGTAAATGACATTTTGATAAAGTTCATATTCAGAATCTAATGCCATTTGTGTGATCACATAGACCAAATGATGCGTTAAATGTCATTTTTACAAAATTTGATTTACTATGCAAGACAAGCACCAAAATATTAGATTCATGAACTGTTATGGACAGAATAAAGGGACTGATACCTGAGACAAGAGGAAACAGACATGGGCAGGACATACTTGATATTAAAATGTCACTCTGCACATACTGATATTAGTGCTCACTGGGCATGAAGCTGAAGACAAAAGCTATTCTAAAGTGAAACGCTCACAGTCTAAAATAGCACAATAGCATGCAGAACTTCCTCTGGACCAGCCTCCAGTTTCCATGAGGACACAGTTAGTGATTATTGCATGAATATGGCTAATGTTGATGCTTTAAGCAGTAGGTACATACTGGCTTACCTTCCCTATTACATGGTGAAGAGAGAAAAAGAAAAGGATAAACAGTTGACTTTGAGTTGGATAATCAAGGATACATGAAATAGTTACACTCTCAGGCTGAATCAAGTCAACAGATCATCTTTAACCTTTGTCAGATCATTGAGATCCACCCAACAGCTTGTAAATGACATTTTGATAAAGTTCATATTCAGAATCTAATGCCATTTGTGTGATCACATGGACCAAATGATGCGTTAAATGTCATTTTTACAAAATTTGATTTACTATGCAAGACAAGCACCAAAATATTAGATTCATGAACTGTTATGGACAGAATAAAGAGACTGATACCTGAGACAAGAGGAAACAGACATGGGCAGGACATACTTGATATTAAAATGTCACTCTGCACATACTGATATTAGTGCTCACTGGGCATGAAGCTGAAGACAAAAGCTATTCTAAAGTGAAACGCTCACAGTCTAAAATAGCACAATAGCATGCAGAACTTCCTCTGGACCAGCCTCCAGTTTCCATGAGGACACAGTTAGTGATTATTGCATGAATATGGCTAATGTTCTATACTTTGAAGTATTCTGTATTCCATTTAGAATACAATGAGTTAAAACAGTTAAAAAGTAATGAGTTCGTACGTACTGAACTTCCTCCTCCACGACGTTTTCCGTGTCAGCCATGACTAGTTGATTTCTGATAAAGTAAATGAGTTAAAGTTATTAAGGGACCTTACGTGCATGTCTAAAATTCATTCCATTTCTATTTATTTCAGCATGTATTAACAGCAGAACAAATCCTCTTTAAACTTCTGCTAGTGACCCTGATCCCAGAGAGCAATAATCTTTATGTTCAACATTGTTGGACAATAACAAGGATTTGTATTCACTACCGTGTTTAACAAGATTTGAAAAAGCAGCATCGCTGTCCTGAAGACAATCCACCGTGATAAATCACACTATAAAACATGTGATTAATGAGTGCAGGAGGCTATTTTTGCTTGTAATAAACTACGGTTTGGAACAGCTGCTCCACACTTTTCCAAACAATGAACTTGGCTGATCTCATCCAGGCCTGCCATTCATTCTCTGTGTAAACCAAGAGCGCGTGTGTCCTTGGCATCTATTTTTAAAGCACATTGTCTGTGCAGGACATTGTTCCACAGCTTCTAATGATGCTAAAGACCCGTCTAGATTTAATTCAACTCATTATGATTATATAGTTGTCCCAAAACGTAAAAAATCCACTCAAAAATTGCTTGTAAATTTCACAAATAATTACAAAGAAATGACCAGTTTCGCATTAAATTAAACATAAACCTTTGAAGCAGAAAGACTGAAATCGCCTAGTATTTCTTGCAAAATATACTGCAATAATCATCGTTTTATTTACATTGTATAGACCTAAGTCACAATTAAAAATAGGCTACGTGAATGTCATTGTATTAGGCAACAAAATATCAAGTAATATAGCACAAGCACGCTTTTCAAGCAAAACATTTCATAAATTAAGTTTTTATGATTTTCATTTTGGTTACACTTTATTTGAAGGGGTGCGCATAAGACTGACATGACACCTTCATAATCATGACATGACACCTACATAATTATGACATGACACATATCATGAATATGAAGGTTTTTTATGCATGTTTATGACAACTGTCATTAAGTGTCATTCGCTCAGTTATGTAATTTTTAATGCAAAGATGACATTGTTTGATATGTCTTTGTTATGGGCTATGGTTAGGGGTAAGGGTAGGGTTAGGTCAAATAATGTCATATTTGCATTAAAAATGACATAACTGAGTGAATGACACTTAATGACAGTTATCATAAACATGCATAAAACCTCCTTCATATTCATGACATGTCATGTCATGATTATGAAGGTGTCATGTCAGTCTTATGCACACCCCTTCAAGTAAAGTGTTACCTTTATTTTTTATATTATATTTTTTATAACAAAGTAAAGGTGGTTCACAATTGAGACAAAAAACGGAACATGCACCGTAAACATTTTTCTTCTAGTTGGAAATAAAACATGACTGTTAATTTGACAAGAAAATACAATTTCAGCCATTCTACTTTAACATTTCATGTTAATTCAATGTTACTTTATTTCTTTGTAACTTATATTTAAGTGAAAATTGTTTCTACACCTTTTTTTTTTTACAACAATTTTATTTTGTAATTTTTTTTTAGTGTTGGTAGTCAACTTAATGAACGACACCTTTAAGGAGAACTGACCTCCTAAAAATCACCAAAACACAAGCTGATTGACAATAATTGCAAAAAAGCCTAAAAAGTGAATTTAGTTTCGCACCACTTGGTTTGATATTTGCTTTTAATGCAATGAAATCATACACTGTATACATTTTTTTTTTTTTAAGTTGTACATGAAGATTGACGTAGTACATTTTCTACTTTAAAAATGTTACATTTATTTCAGTGTTACTTTTAATTTCTTTGCATTTCTTTGTGAAATTTACTAGCAATTTCGGAGTGATTTTTTTTTCAACATTTTTTTCTCCTACACCATTTTTTTTCCTTTCCAACATTTCCAAATGTCAGCAGGTCATCCACTTTTGTCTTATTTTCACTCAATATTTGCAGCTCATCAGCTGTTGGGGTCTTCAGCCTATCTTGTCTGATGGCACTCAAACTAATGACTCTTGCAAAGAGATCATCTTGGATAAAGGTTGATTTTGAATCGAGTCCTCGTGATAATGAGAGCAGGCAGCAGCAGCCAGAGGCCTGAGCGCAGCGTCTCTGACCAAATCCACCAAATCTTTGCAGCAGATTATCCGTCTCACTTTGGAGCTACGTGTGTTTTACGTTAATAAACCAGGGCCAGTCGTACTCCATCTGAAAGGCTGGATTACACAGACTGACAGTGGCAGGAATGTTGCCATCGATAGTCTGTATTAAGCTGCATTAAGGCAAATACCCCAAGCATGCAAACCAGCAGCCCCTCTGGCGAACAAGACGAGCATTGCATTGATGATTGCACAGACTACGCCATGCAAAGTAATGAAGAGGGTGATCCTTAGACCTGATTCACACATTATGGGAAACTTGGGACAATTAGTTTAATCCGGGAGGCAAGCAATTGTTTGATTTTAGTTATGAAGTAACTCATTTGGATGCCATGACAAAATCTGAAACCTCTTACCTGAGATCTCACTAGGACGAACGAGAGATGGGGTCTTATCTCGAGGGTCCGGGCAGCAGACAGTTTCAAACTAACCCAAAGCTCATCTAATACAGACCTGCCAGATCATGTGACCTCACTGCTTTGCTATGACTGGCTGCTGGAGCTGAGCCTATTGTCAGAGGGAGCGAAGCATTTCAGTTATGTGATATATGGCTGCTGGAGTATTGAGAAGCACACGGCCACAGGTGTTTTTCATTGGTCTCTTTATTGTGGTCACTGAGACAATGATACAAGTTGAAACATTTGCTCTGTATGGAACTATTGGCTACAAACGGTCATATTTGTAACAAGGTAATTTCAACTAAAAGTGGTGCGACTTGCATAGAGTTAGTCTGAAACAATACATAAGTGTTGAAACAAATAGTAAAAAACTTGATTGTCAAAAAATACAAGCAGAATACAGGATCTTTGAACATTTAGAGACATGAGCGATAAGCTACGGCGGCAGAGCTGGATATTCTTTGTCTGACAAAAGAAGTCAGAAATGATACACGTTTAAATGACAGCATTACGAACGTTCTGCCAACTACACTCTTAAAAATAAAGGTGCTTCGCGATGCCATAGAAGAACCTTTTTGTCTAAATGGTTCCATAAAGAACCTTTAACATCTGAAGAACCTTTCTGTTTCACAAAAGGTTCTTTGTGGCGAAAGAAGGTTCTTCAGATTACAAAAAGGTAAGAAAGAGATGGTTCTTTAAAGAACCTTTGACTGAATGGTTCTTTGTGGAACCAAAAATGGTTTTTCTATGGCATCGCTTAAAGAACCTTTTGAAGCACCTTTATTTTTAAGAGTGTAGCGCTGTATTGAAAGCCGACGACATCTGTGTTGCAATTTCGTATGAATGATTGCAACAGAAATAAGAAAAATTAAAACTTGAACAATAAACATGAATTGACTTTGTCCTTCTCGCTGTCCTTGCTGGATATTTTTGGATTAACCAAGGTCTTGAATTATATGCAAAATCTGTGAAATGTACTCATCAAATATGCGATTTAAGCCAAAAAGTGCACATTCCCTTTCTTTCGAGTTCAACGGTTTAACTTTTTTTTTAAACCAATACCGATTATTCCACATGATTAACACTTACAAAAAGTTGGTCACAGACAACTTCAGACCAGTGTTTCCAGAAGTAAAAAGGCCAAAGATAATGTAATAATGCTAACGGTATGACTTAATGGACTTCTGCTGAATTAAAACTTGCTTTGATATAAAATAATATTGAGAGCAAAAGCAAAAACCATTTTTGTATCAAGCAGTAAAATATATAGTTAATTACAAAAACATACACTATGTGCTAACATATATTATTAAGACAATAAAAAAAAAAAAACAGTGTCGTTACGACAAAAGGTACAAAATACAGATACGGGTGCTCATATTCGGTTTGGAACTGGCTAACAGGAATGAAATGCAAGGTGAAGCTTTGCTTTAGCTATAAATTAACAGATGAGAAGGGTAACTAACATGTTTTCAAAAATGGGATTTGACAAAAGACAATTCGGAATGCTACTCCTCATCCTCTTTTTCAAGGGATCTCGTAATGTTTTGAGTTGGCTGCTATTATATAATTATTATATAATCTAAACAAATTAGTTGGTCGCTTGTTTTCACAGCCTTGATTTCAGTTTAACAGAAGTTACATGCAAAGGCATTGCGTTTATGTTATGATGGTGCAAGACGGTGACCTGTGAATACAGTGATAAAATACATATATATTTTTTTATTTTTCTCGCTTTTATACTGTGTCCACTCGCATAGATCTTCTTGGCAGTATAAAATGCTTTTTTTTTCTTTTTTTTTGGTATTACTAAAAGTAAAAAAAAAGGAATGTTGTGCATTCTCTTGGTCCCTGCCTCTCTGGCGTCTTTGAAAGGTTAATGGCCCATTCCTGTTAAAAGACAAAAGAGAAATTACAATTTAATACTAACTGAACATGTACTATGCAGGATTATGCACGCATTAATAAATTAAAGATTGGAAATAAAAAGTTTGAATCCACAAAATAAGTGCTGTTCTTTTGAACATGTTCTTGATCAAAGAATCCTGAAAAAATAAGTAGCACGGTTTCCACAAAAAATATTAAGCAGCAAACTGTTTTCAGCATTGATAATATTAATTTAAAAGTTTCTTGATCAGCATATTAGAATGAGTTCTTAAGGATCATGTGACACTGAAGACTGGAGTAATGATGCTGAAAATTCAGCTTTGCCATTACAAGAATTCAGAACCAGTGAAATAAGAAGATCTCTAGTCAAATTTTATCCAAATTTACAAAATATTAGGGAATGTAGGAATTGTATTACCATACAAAATATGTTTAAACATGATTGTTGTCTGTTCTGTATGGGATCTGGGTCATATTCTGTCTCTTAGAAGGGTTAAATGGTGTGTGTTTGTTACGTTCTTCATTAAAGGGGTCATATGATGCAATTTCGATTTTTCCTTTCTCTTTTGAGTGTTACAAGCTCTTGGTGCATAAAGAAGATCTGTAAAGTTGCAAAGACTAAAGTCTCAAATCCAAAGAGATATTCTTTATAAAAGTTAAGTCAACCACGCCTACCTAAAACGGCTCGTTCGAACACGCCCCCACATGTTTACGTCACGATGTGGGAAGATAGCCCAAATGTTCACGCAAAGAAAGAAGGCGTAACTTTGATTCTCGCTGTAATATTGTTGTTGCCGTGTGTTTCATTGTGAAAGCGAAACTACTTTGTTTGGCCTTCCAAAAGAGGACGATGTCCGCTTAGTCATGCCTAGAGCTGATCCGTGCTGGTCACTGAGGAAATACATCAACTTCACACTGTGGATTGCCGGAACGGCTTTCACCGTGGATGAAGCGGAGTCCAGCCCGGGGTTGTCACATGTGGTTGCCGCAAGCCTCAGCTCACTCTAGTCGCCGGCCTCCGCTCACTCAAGCCACTGGCTCTTTTGGAAGGACACGACTAGTAATCAGTGGTTAAGTTGTATTTACAACACTGTTCCAGAACAGTTCAACCCATATATACAGATGTGTGTAGCACATTTTATGGAGGACTGTTTCCTGATCCTCAGAGAGTAGACTACAATGCCGGCTGTTCTGACTCACAGACTGTAAGTAAGTTTTTTTCACAGCACACCTCGCTTTTCAGAACGATGAGCTTTGTAAAAATCTATGCGTTTCAGAAAGGCGGGGCATAGAGGAGAAACAATAATGTACAGTATGTGGAAAAGAATGTGTTTTTTGAACCTTAAACCGAATATACACATTGCATTACACCAAATAATGTTCTTTTTAGCAACATCATATGACCCCTTTACGCCAATTCATTTTTGAGACAATTAAAAATATTTGTACACTTAGCTGTGTGTATTTGTGATCTACAACCTTTTATTTCTTGTGCTCCAGAGCTAAAAAAAGCTCAAAGAATCTCTTAAATGTGTGGCGTCCGACCATTTTTAAGTGGTTGGAAGGATTTAAGTTTTCATGACATCTCTATACGGCATGCGGGCGCGCTAATCTTCTACCGCCCCATGCAGTAATGTGACAAACATGCAGCTTTAGCCCTGCTGGCACTGACAGACGCCCAGAATCCACGGCCTGATATTGAGACGAGCAGAGCTGGGTGGGGGAGTCGCCCATTACCCCAAAATCGCTTGGCACGCCTGAAGGCCACCGCGTCCTCTTCTAGAGGAACAAATGGCCGGCATTCAAAATAGAAAACAACGCCAAAGAGGCATTTTAAAACGCTGCAGCCGGTGAATGACATCCCTGCAGCGATGATTTATCATTGGCAGGGATTTCTGGTCGAGGGATTGTGGGTGTTGTGCAATATGGCGGAAACTGCCCTTCACAACAGGACTTCATTTTGACATCACTGATTTTGCTAAAGTGGAACTATTGCAAGTATAGTTCAGGTACACTTTAAACATCTTGCATTTCAAGACTGATATTAAATATTTTACTGTACCTTCTGACCATGCTGCAAAAAAAGGGATGTTTTCCTCAGTATTTCCTTTAATCTTGTTTGCAAACTGAATCTTAAATCAAGATACATTTACTTGATGAATAAAAACACACAAGAAGTTTTGTTTTACAATAAATTGATCAAAATGAAATGAGTTATAATTAAAAAAGAAAAAATATCTGCCAATGTGCTCAGAAAAATCAACTTGATTCAAACAAAGGGGAAACAAGTTTTCATAACCAGTCGACAGATGTTTCTTCTTGTTTTAACCATTAACTCACTTAATATTATACAATATCTCAGAAAACAAGACTTCATATGTTCAATTTGCATCTAAATGTATCTTGACTTACGAATATTTAGATATTTGTATTGGAAAACAAAACAAAAATACTGAGAAAGATATAATTTTCTGCAGGGCATGCATGCATGCAACATTTAATGCCATGACTTTACGAATTTAGGACTTTCCTTTTCAAGACTGTTTTAGGCCTTAATTTGTAGAAGAGCAAATTAAGATGTTTTAAGAGTATTAACTATGGAAACACATTATCACAGTCGCTGAAAAGGGTCCATTTCAGTGGCGAAATCACTTGGCAGCCCCCGCCCACTGAAATCTTACTGGTCCAAAACCTTGCTCGTCATAAATGGATATGAAACATCAAATACATTCTAATCGCATGTGATTGTGTCGCAATGCGCAGCAGTTTTAAATTGACAAATTGCTTTTCATTGGACATTGAAGACTGCATTACACAAATATTTTTGTCATCTCTTACCATTGGTGACGGATTTGGTCTCTCCTCTGCTTGTGACCTGGGTGAGGTATAAATCGATGGAAAACGAGAGAAAGAGAAAAAGAAACAGAGAGAAAGAATAAAATTAACATAAACACAAGCTAATGTGCTAATCAGTGTGGCTGAGCCCTTCCCAGCCCAACCGTCTGCTATTCCACTTATGCCTTCACATTTTAACATACTTCTTTTGTGCCTGTGTGCTCCAAAAAGTCATCAGTGAAAGTGCTTGTGGCCGACATGCTGCGTGTACAATGACAGGAACATGCTTAGCATGGTTTCATACAGCGCTCTTTTTCCAGATTCACATACAAGTGAAACCCTCATTCCTTCCACTGCTGACCAAACAGCACTGCTGGCTTTGGTAACATCAGCGCGGTTATGACCACAGATTTCCCTTCATTAGGCTTTTTACGTCACCATTTACCAGTCTTTTAAGTGATGGGGGCCAGAACTGCAGTCTGTGGCTAACCGCGGCCTTGGCCTGATCTTGACGCCTCGCTGACAGTCCAGAAGTAGATTCTATTGTGCCCGTTCCAAAGAAAGAGCCCCCCGCTCCGAATGACTACCATTATTATCTGTTTGATCTGTGGATATAAAAATATGAAGGCCAGCACTCGTGGGAATGGCTTTTCAGGTTCAGATGATGGGATCGACTCAAATTGGTTTCTATTCGTGATGTGTGAGCGTCTGTGTGTGTGCACGACCGCCGTGTTTGGTAAACTGGATCCCAGTCATGTTGGCGTTAAAATAGATCTTCTCACAATAGGCAGAGTGCTTTGTTAAGGGGTGATGGGTGTTAAATCCATGTGTGACGGGAAAAAGAGGGAATGGAAGAGAGAGGAGAGAATGAAATTGATCCTTCGCTAAGCTCCGCCCTGCTGACCAATCCGACAAGATTTTGCTCATTTTTAATAAGTGTCTGTGGAAGTCCTGTTTATTATATTAAAATTATATATTTAATTTTATTTAAATAATATAATATATTTAATTTTAAATATTTATATATATTTTTTTCAAAAATACTTGCCAAGTCACTTATAATAGTGACACAAGCCACCCATAATTTTTTCCTTTTCCCAATGTTTAAATAAATCTTGACCTACATTTGCTTGAGGGTAAATCAATGTTAATTAATTTACATATTGATTCAGGTCATAGCAGATGCAAGTGACTAATAAGTTCACAGTACCATTGTGAGCTATTACATTTTACAAAAATGTTATAAAAGAGGCTTTTCTCTTTTCAATTTACTGTGTTTACTGTCGTAACCGATTCTGATTCACAGTCTCGCTCCGAATGACTACCATTATTATCTGTTTGATCTGTGGATATAAAAATATGAAGGCCAGCACTCGTGGGAATGGCTTTTCAGGTTCAGATGATGGGATCGACTCAAATTGGTTTCTATTCGTGATGTGTGAGCGTCTGTGTGTGTGCACGACCGCCGTGTTTGGTCAACTGGATCCCAGTCATGTTGGCGTTAAAATAGATCTTCTCACAATAGGCAGAGTGCTTTGTTAAGGGGTGATGGGTGTTAAATCCATGTGTGACGGGAAAAAGAGGGAATGGAAGAGAGAGGAGAGAATGAAATTGATCCTTCGCTAAGCTCCGCCCTGCTGACCAATCCGACAAGATTTTGCTCATTTTTAATAAGTGTCTGTGGAAGTCCTGTTTATTATATTAAAATTATATATTTAATTTTATTTAAATAATATAATATATTTAATTTTAAATATTTATATATATTTTTTTCAAAAATACTTGCCAAGTCACTTATAATAGTGACACAAGCCACCCATAATTTTTTCCTTTTCCCAATGTTTAAATAAATCTTGACCTACATTTGCTTGAGGGTAAATCAATGTTAATTAATTTACATATTGATTCAGGTCATAGCAGATGCAAGTGACTAATAAGTTCACAGTACCATTGTGAGCTATTACATTTGTTACAAAAATGTTATAAAAGAGGCTTTTCTCTTTTCAATTTACTGTGTTTACTGTCGTAACCGATTCTGATTCACAGTCTCCATAGTTTTTGTTCACATGACTGCATAATTATATAATTTATTTAAGGTTTTCACTTGCAAACTTGCAATGTTATATACAAAGTGGCATATACAGATGCTTTGCAGTATCACACTTTTTCCACTTCCATGAGCACATTCTACTGAACAATCTCATTGTTTCCTGAAAATCTCCAGTTCATTCCTATTAGACACGTTAGACCACTTGTCTGAGCGAGCAATGGAAGCTGAGGTGGGCGGAGCATAATGAAAAGTCAATTAGTGCCACAGTAGTTACTCTTGGTGACTTTAAAGCACCTCCTTCCTGCAAACCAACCACCTGCTCTCGTGGCAGTGAGCGAAAGTGCGAGAGAAGCTCTGTGAAGAAATGAAAAAAAGCCAGGTCCTAAGCCATCCTGTGATAAATGCATTAAGTGTGGCTCATCAAACACTGTGCATTTCTGTGCAATAGAATAACATTTACCTCCTCAAGGTGGTCAGATCTGTAGACAATTAGCATGGGGAATGCTTAAAACACAAAACACACAGGCAACGTTATGGCAATGTTATTCTCCGCGATTATACTGCAGATATCATGCTAGTGCGGGTGTTATGACTGTAACTGTCTCCAAAGTCCTAATGGCATGCCTGAAGGGTTATAAAAACCCACAGCCTGTTGTTTGGACAAATAAGTGCTTTATTAATTCATTCTCCATGGGCATATGAAAAATGTTATGTGTATTAATAACTAAGAGAGAGAAAGCGAATCGGGCTGATTGAGAAAAAATTGTGTTTGGTTACCTTGGTAGCAGAGGACCCCTTGTTTTCCCATAGATTGCGTTTGCTGGTCACGTCACCCGGTTTCAGGTCCTGCAGGAGGGCAAGGGGGTGTAATATCACTACTCAGCTCATGTAACCACACACACACGCACGTCAGTCTGAGAGAAATGGCATAAAGGATGCCAGTGTCCTAAAGGCAGAGGAGGGGAGGGATATTTGCATGTCATACCTGATCTTCGGCAGAGAGAGAGAGAGCAGAAGAGAGAGCAGAGGAAAGAAGCCCAGGGGAAGAAGCAAAGGGAAATCTAAAAGTGGAAGAGAAAGAGAGAATGACAAAAAAACTGTGAAGGTACATGTGAGGTGCACCGTTTCATATGACAGAAGACAATGCTACTCGACAAATATGACACGTATATGACATTTAAACTATAGTAATTATGAAGCAGTGCGTTTTATTTTGAAGTATTTTGAAAATATGGTATGATAATGTTTTGTAAAGTTTATTATTTAATCTAATGAATTCAATCATTAAATAAAAAGGATTTAATGTAACAAAAAATAATAAAAATAAAAATAAATAATTAAAAAAATGTAAAACTTAATTAAACAACAACAAAAGTGTCATTAAAAAAATGCTCAAGTCAGTTTTGTCCATTATCTTTATAAATGGGTCCAAGAGGAAAAATGGGGTCTTTTCATATTACATCCATATTTGAACAATGAAGCCAGAGTTTTAAAATAAACAGTGAACAGAGTTTTAAATTAAATAGTTGTAGTAAACTGACAACTGTAAGGATAGCGTGACCAGCGTGCACCCGGAGTTTTTGCACTTAAGCAACAGGTCAAAGGTCCATTATGATAAATGCTATAGGCTAGTGTAAATGAGGAGTAAACTCAGTGCCGTTTTTAGGCATAGGGTGCCATCAGCTGGAGAGGGCGCCAATGAGCGCATATCTGGCACTACATTTAAGCAGGGGTGTGTGTAAAGGCCACTCTGAAAAATTAATTGCCGCTCCCACTGGTTCCCCCAAAACTATTGGGCTAGAGTACTGTCAATCTGACAATTGCTATATGCCATTGGATCAGAGTACCGTCTGACTGTTGCATGTAAAGTTTGCGTTTGGAGCGCTCAACAACACCATTATATCAAAGAACTCAGTCAATGCTTTGGCAAGGTAATGCTTTTTTTAACCACACAATTAGGGCTAAATTCAAAGGCCAGTTAAAAAAAAAAACAGGTACAGTAAAAAGTGCACAAATCTGTATTTTGTTAGGGTAATATTGGCAGTATTTGTGGCAGTCGAGAAGTCACGCTGTTAAATGGACAGATTTTGATTCCCATATCAATGTTCAAACTCTGAACTGCTGCACTAGAACTCTTTTCTAAGTTAACACAGATTTGTGCATTTAAATATATTTATAGCTTCTTTTCATATTACATCCATATTTGAACAATGAAGCCAGAGTTTTAAAATAAACAGGTGGGAATGGCTTTTCAGGTTCAGATGATGGGATCGACTCAAATTGGTTTCTATTCGTGATGTGTGAGCGTCTGTGTGTGTGCACGACCGCCGTGTTTGGTAAACTGGATCCCAGTCATGTTGGCGTTAAAATAGATCTTCTCACAATAGGCAGAGTGCTTTGTTAAGGGGTGATGGGTGTTAAATCCATGTGTGACGGGAAAAAGAGGGAATGGAAGAGAGAGGAGAGAATGAAATTGATCCTTCGCTAAGCTCCGCCCTGCTGACCAATCCGACAAGATTTTGCTCATTTTTAATAAGTGTCTGTGGAAGTCCTGTTTATTATATTAAAATTATATATTTAATTTTATTTAAATAATATAATATATTTAATTTTAAATATTTATATATATTTTTTTCAAAAATACTTGCCAAGTCACTTATAATAGTGACACAAGCCACCCATAATTTTTTCCTTTTCCCAATGTTTAAATAAATCTTGACCTACATTTGCTTGAGGGTAAATCAATGTTAATTAATTTACATATTGATTCAGGTCATAGCAGATGCAAGTGACTAATAAGTTCACAGTACCATTGTGAGCTATTACATTTGTTACAAAAATGTTATAAAAGAGGCTTTTCTCTTTTCAATTTACTGTGTTTACTGTCGTAACCGATTCTGATTCACAGTCTCCATAGTTTTTGTTCACATGACTGCATAATTATATAATTTATTTAAGGTTTTCACTTGCAAACTTGCAATGTTATATACAAAGTGGCATATACAGATGCTTTGCAGTATCACACTTTTTCCACTTCCATGAGCACATTCTACTGAACAATCTCATTGTTTCCTGAAAATCTCCAGTTCATTCCTATTAGACACGTTAGACCACTTGTCTGAGCGAGCAATGGAAGCTGAGGTGGGCGGAGCATAATGAAAAGTCAATTAGTGCCACAGTAGTTACTCTTGGTGACTTTAAAGCACCTCCTTCCTGCAAACCAACCACCTGCTCTCGTGGCAGTGAGCGAAAGTGCGAGAGAAGCTCTGTGAAGAAATGAAAAAAAGCCAGGTCCTAAGCCATCCTGTGATAAATGCATTAAGTGTGGCTCATCAAACACTGTGCATTTCTGTGCAATAGAATAACATTTACCTCCTCAAGGTGGTCAGATCTGTAGACAATTAGCATGGGGAATGCTTAAAACACAAAACACACAGGCAACGTTATGGCAATGTTATTCTCCGCGATTATACTGCAGATATCATGCTAGTGCGGGTGTTATGACTGTAACTGTCTCCAAAGTCCTAATGGCATGCCTGAAGGGTTATAAAAACCCACAGCCTGTTGTTTGGACAAATAAGTGCTTTATTAATTCATTCTCCATGGGCATATGAAAAATGTTATGTGTATTAATAACTAAGAGAGAGAAAGCGAATCGGGCTGATTGAGAAAAAATTGTGTTTGGTTACCTTGGTAGCAGAGGACCCCTTGTTTTCCCATAGATTGCGTTTGCTGGTCACGTCACCCGGTTTCAGGTCCTGCAGGAGGGCAAGGGGGTGTAATATCACTACTCAGCTCATGTAACCACACACACACGCACGTCAGTCTGAGAGAAATGGCATAAAGGATGCCAGTGTCCTAAAGGCAGAGGAGGGGAGGGATATTTGCATGTCATACCTGATCTTCGGCAGAGAGAGAGAGAGCAGAAGAGAGAGCAGAGGAAAGAAGCCCAGGGGAAGAAGCAAAGGGAAATCTAAAAGTGGAAGAGAAAGAGAGAATGACAAAAAAACTGTGAAGGTACATGTGAGGTGCACCGTTTCATATGACAGAAGACAATGCTACTCGACAAATATGACACGTATATGACA
Organism: Sinocyclocheilus grahami; assembly: GCF_001515645.1. Classification (NCBI taxonomy): domain Eukaryota; kingdom Metazoa; phylum Chordata; class Actinopteri; order Cypriniformes; family Cyprinidae; genus Sinocyclocheilus; species Sinocyclocheilus grahami. The sequence goes on from NW_015505212.1 coordinate 1,274,534, forward strand.
TTTAAACTATAGTAATTATGAAGCAGTGCGTTTTATTTTGAAGTATTTTGAAAATATGGTATGATAATGTTTTGTAAAGTTTATTATTTAATCTAATGAATTCAATCATTAAATAAAAAGGATTTAATGTAACAAAAAATAATAAAAATAAAAATAAATAATTAAAAAAATGTAAAACTTAATTAAACAACAACAAAAGTGTCATTAAAAAAATGCTCAAGTCAATTTTGTCCATTATCTTTATAAATGGGTCCAAGAGGAAAAATGGGGTCTTTTCATATTACATCCATATTTGAACAATGAAGCCAGAGTTTTAAAATAAACAGTGAACAGAGTTTTAAATTAAATAGTTGTAGTAAACTGACAACTGTAAGGATAGCGTGACCAGCGTGCACCCGGAGTTTTTGCACTTAAGCAACAGGTCAAAGGTCCATTATGATAAATGCTATAGGCTAGTGTAAATGAGGAGTAAACTCAGTGCCGTTTTTAGGCATAGGGTGCCATCAGCTGGAGAGGGCGCCAATGAGCGCATATCTGGCACTACATTTAAGCAGGGGTGTGTGTAAAGGCCACTCTGAAAAATGAATTGCCGCTCCCACTGGTTCCCCCAAAACTATTGGGCTAGAGTACTGTCAATCTGACAATTGCTATATGCCATTGGATCAGAGTACCGTCTGACTGTTGCATGTAAAGTTTGCGTTTGGAGCACTCAACAACACCATTATATCAAAGAACTCAGTCAATGCTTTGGCAAGGTAATGCTTTTTTTAACCACACAATTAGGGCTAAATTCAAAGGCCAGTTAAAAAAAAAAACAGGTACAGTAAAAAGTGCACAAATCTGTATTTTGTTAGGGTAATATTGGCAGTATTTGTGGCAGTCGAGAAGTCACGCTGTTAAATGGACAGATTTTGATTCCCATATCAATGTTCAAACTCTGAACTGCTGCACTAGAACTCTTTTCTAAGTTAACACAGATTTGTGCATTTAAATATATTTATAGCTTCTTTTCATATTACATCCATATTTGAACAATGAAGCCAGAGTTTTAAAATAAACAGCCAATCAGCGATGAAGGATTGCAGGCATGCCGGAGCAGACAGGACGTAAGAGACAGCCTGAATAAAACCACTCCTTTAATCACTTCTATGTGATTACATGACAGAAATAGTCAAATGTACATATAAACATCAGAAATTACTCCGCAAATGCTCCCATGAATCTCTTTCTAATGTTTTCTTTAACATCTGTTTTAGTTCAGAGCTCTGTATTATTTCCCCTTTGGGTTGAATCAGTACCACTAGGTGGCGCCAGATAACAAGACTCATCTCACCCTGATGTGATGCACATAGAGCTCCCGAGTGGGATGGACAGAGTCAAAGACTTACTGCGGGTCTTCCTCCTGACGTCTTGCCCGTCTCTGGAGTTTTATTCAACCAATCATTGATGCGGCCGGCCACACCCACCTTTATCCCAGCTGCATCCTGTAGGGGGTGGAACAAAACACTCCCTTTAAGGTTAAAGTTCAGAATGTGACTTTGGACAGGAAATGGGTCCAAGAGGAAAAGTGGGGTCTGCTTCACCACCCTTCAATGTGAATGAACATCACAAACCTTGTTGGTGGACGCTGGGCTCCCACCAGAGCTGAAGACATTCCCCTTCTCCCACATGCTCTTGATGTTGCGAATACCGTCCGTCACCATGGGAAGATCTATGGCAGCTGATCTGGGAGATCTGACCTCTTTGTGGCTCTGAATGGAGAGAAGAGCAGAGATGATGCTGTGCTGTCTTCTGGTGTCCTGTGTTTAATTTAGATTTATCTTTGGCTTGTTTTCAGTTTGAGAGAGGACGATGTAGGACTCACCTGCACTGCGCTGGTGTACTGCTCTAATCGGTTATCAATCTTAGACACCATAGGACTGTGAGACGCCTTCACAGAACTGACACACACACACAAACATCAGCACATGCTGGTATTTATAAGCATCACTTTCACAATGAAAAATTATAGATGGCAAATTAAAATGAATGAACAGTTCATGTGTGACAAATAGTTTGCGACGGACGGACGGACGGACGGACGGATAGATAGATAGATATATAGACAGACAGACAGACAAGCAGATAGACAGATTGATAGACAGACAGACAGACAGAAAGATAGATAGACAGACAGAAAGAGAGACAGATAGATAGATGGACAGACAGACAGATTGATAAATAGACAGACAGACAGACAGACAGGCAGACTGACAGATAGACAGACAGACAGATTGATAGATAGACACAGATAGATAGATAGATAGATAGATAGATAGATAGATAGATAGATAGATAGATAGATAGATAGATAGATAGATAGATAGATAGATAGATAGGAAGAAAGACAGACAGACAGATTGATAGACAGAAAGATAGATAGACAGACAGGTAGATAGATAGATGGACAGACAGGCAGACTGACAGATAGACAGACAGACAGATTGATAGATAGATAAATAAATAGACAGATTGACAGACACAGACAGATTGATAGATAAATAGACAGATTGGCAGACAGACAGACAGACAGATAGATAGACAGACACAGATAAATAGATAGAAAGGAAGAAAGACAGACAGACAGACAGACAGACAGACAGACAGATAGATAGACAGACAGATAAATAGATATATAGATAGATAGACAGACAGAACGAGAGACAGATAGATAGATAGACAGACAGACAGACATACTGATAGATAGATAAATAGACAGACAGACAGATTGATAGATAGATAGATAGATAGATAGATTGATAGATAGACAGATAGATTGATAGATAAATAAATAAATAAATAAATAGACACTGATAGACAGACAGACATATTGATAGATAGACAGATAGATAGATATATAGACAGATAGATAAATACATAAATAGACAGACTGATAGACAGACAGATTGATAGATAGATAGATAGATAGAGATAGATATAGATAGATAGATAGACAGATTGATAGATAGATAGATAGATAAATAGATAGACAGACAGATAGATAAATAAATAAATAGACAGACTGATAGACAGACAGACAGATTGATAGATAGATAGATAAATAAATAGACAGACAGACAGATTGATAGATAAATAAATAAATAGACAGACAGACAGACAGACAGATTGATAGATAAATAAATAGACAGACAGACAGACAGATTGATAGATAAATAAATAAATAGACAGACTGATAAACAGACAGACAGACACACAGATTGATAGACAGATAAATACAGATTGATTTGCACTAATAATTTAGTATATTAATATTTCTTCAACAAGAAGTTATTTCAGATATATGCATTTGGTGATGGATGGATGGATAGACAGAGTATCTCCTATTTTTGCTAAATATCTTTAATATTATTAAATAATAGTAATTATTTGGGCTGTAAAGCTGTCTAAATAGTCCTGCTGCTGTTCTAGGTGAATGGGTATGTGCTAACAACAGAATTCCTGTGGATTTTTCACAATGTAAACAGTTGCTTTCCGATGTCATTGAATGTATCCTTGTTTTTATAAACTGAGGGACGAATCAACAATTGTCTGTGGTTATCAACAACGTGCCACAAATGATGTCGAAAGAGCTTAACTTGTTTTGGAAGCAGAACATTCTCTTAACCCGAAAGTACTCTAAATATACTTCAGATTATTAATCGATGTAATTAATCTTATTGTTTGGATCCTTTTGGACACATTTGTGCATTGAAGTTGAATAACATGTTTTCATGAAAGGTCTGCAGGGAGTAAAAGTAGAAGTGATCACCTCTTCTGTGCTGATCTGTTGAGAAATTCTGCCCTCTCACCGATCTGGGAAGAGAAATCAAACAATGGATAGATTTAAGAAAGGTCACTGCTTTGGTCATGAGGAACGCGCACACACACACACACACACACAGATGCGAGCTGTCTGTCGGACTTGGCTATTTTGAGAGGCAAGAGACTAGCCTGCACTTTTCAGTATGAAACTGTCACGGGGCCAGGAAAAGCAGGGCCCTTTTCAGTCCACTCTCTCTCTGTGGGAACTGTGGCCTGTTTATGATATATGACAACATGGCTAAGAGGGGGGAAAGTGTTCCTGTGAAGCAACAACAAAAACCACACAGACAACACACATACACTCCCAAAAAGCATCTCGAAAAAAAATCCACTTCCCCCCCTCAACTGAATGTGGGAGTTCCTAAAATACTCCTCAGCAGGAAATTCCCCATTCTCAGGCGAGCTTGAAACGGCTCCGTTAGAATGTGGTTACAGTAATCCTATTAGTCTAATGGTCTTTCTGTGTCCCCCCCAGAGTTCACGGCTTGACGAGCGCAGCTCGGCTTTATCTCACAAAAGCACGACTGCGCCATTTTGTATTTTTGTTAAAAGATGGATTCCAAAGGGAAGAGAAGAAAAAGAACTGTCTTCGAAACCACTGACAGCAGGAAACCCATATTCAAACATGCGAGAACCAGGAAAAGAATTTGGTAATGAGATGTATGGCATCAAAAAGTACATTTACAATATAGTGATGTGATACAAAGCCAGTTATTTTGATATAATCCATAACCTATATTATGGCTGAAATTACAGCGATTTAATATCATACTAATCTGTCTACCCACAGAATAGGCGTTTAAATCACACAAATACATCACACAGCATGCAATACATACAGTGTACATGATGACAAAGCAGATCTGTGAACGTATCATCTGCGCATGATGAATAGGAGGAAAGGGTTTTCTTTCAGCACAGATATTGCAAAATAGATCAAAATGTATGTCCCTTACAAAAAAAAAACATGGTAAGCTTCCACCAAAATACCATAGTTACTATATTAATTAATTAATTAATAAATCAGATTGAGATCTGTCAGAGACATAGCCTTGTAGTTAGTGCATGCATATTTTTTACGTTTATAAGAGAAAATATACATTTTAGGTTCATTACTTGTTCAAGAATTAAAATGTTATATTATATATACAAGAACAATATAATATAATGCTTGCTTATCTAAAAACACATAAATAATTATTAAAAAATAAAAAAATGTTTGCTATACATTATTGTTATTACAATTATATAAATCATAAAATGTATAAAAATCATAAAAAGATCTCATTCAGAAAGTTTTTTATGCTTAATTACCTTTTCGGAGGACAGAAGTGGCTAACATCAAATTACCTTCTTTTTTCGTAACACTTTTCAATAAGGTTCAATATGTTAACATTAGTGACCCACATTAGTTAACATAAACTAACAATGAAAGATACTTCTAAAGCATTTATTAGTCTTAGTTAATGTTGATTACAACATTTACTAACATTATTAAAATCAAAAGTTGCATCTATTAATGCTATTTAATAGACCTGAGCTAACATGGGCTAACAATGAACAGCTGTATTTTTATTAATTAATGTTAACAAAGATTAATAAATACTGTAACAAATGTATTGCTCGTTGTTAGCTAATGTTAGTTAATGCATTAAATACAGTTAACAATTTTATTCATTCTCTTTTGAACTGTTTGTTTTCTGTCACCAAACTTGTCACAATGCACTATGAGCTTTGCCTTTTCTTTGTTACACAAAAATATGGAATAATTGACCCAATATTTCTGTATGCTATGCATTTTTTTGTGTGGAATAAAGCTACCATGGTAAATGGAGTTCTTGATTGTTTTATGGACTGAAATAAGAGCTTTGATTAGCCACAAAATTAAGATCAATTTACTGTTTTTAAGGTTTAAATTCTCAAAGAACATCCATAAACCATCCAAGCATGGTTATATACTATTGTAGTGTTTACAGAAGTGACCTAATTTTGCTGACAGGACCCTCATCAAGATTTTCGCTCACAGAAAAGCTACGCGAAACAAATTCCTGACCAGCAAATGACTCATTGACGTAAAGCGAACACACCTCCTCTCTGGCTTTCCTCTCAGCATCCTCCTGCTTCC
>NW_015505212.1:1280529-1288930 GCF_001515645.1 Sinocyclocheilus grahami
TAATGTTAACAAAGATTAATAAATACTGTAACAAATGTATTGCTCGTTGTTAGCTAATGTTAGTTAATGCATTAAATACAGTTAACAAATGGAACCTTTTTTTTGTTTTTTTACAAACAGTAACTGTTGTAACTATGCTACTCTGGTGGAAAACGGTAACAAAGGGGGTTATTCCCGTAAACTAGCACATACAAGCTTCAGTGCACACCAGCTGCATTAATGCACAATCATCAAGTTGTTCTCCTCCTCATTATGTTTATAAGATATGGCAGATAATTGCTTTTTCATAGGGACAGCGTGTTCCTATGAATCAGCTGATGCTGTGCTGCCAGGTGATTGACAGCTGTGGAGAGAGAGAGAGAGAGCGAGAGAGAGGGCGGCGACTGACCTTCAGGGAGGATCCTCTGGGACTGACACACTTAAAGGGTTTCCTGGCCTCTCCTTCCTCTGAATCCTCCACTTTTTGCCTTTTCTCGGCCGCCTCTGCTCTTCTCTTCTCGATCTCCTCCTTCATCCTCCTCTTTTCCTCGACTTCTTATTTTATTTGTGTGTAAGTAGTGGAGTTTGTCTATCTCGGCACACACAAAACCACCACCACCAGCAGACAAACCTAGGATCTTCATGTTCTAGAAAATGTCCTTTTTGCAATAAACGAGGATTATAATGAGACGAATGAACAACAAAATCAAGACGGTCTCTCTGCGGATGCATAACGTGAACTGGCAGCCGACGCATTCCACAGCAGCTGGGAAATCATAAAGAAGCCTTTTTATTAACACCACGGATTTTGGCACGGCCCGCTAGCATCAGCTCGGGGCCCTCTAATCTCTAATTAGTCCTTTTTCATTTACTGCTTCTGTTCATTAGGAACAAGGAGCATATTTGCATTACAATGCTAGGAGCAGGTCTCCACGAGGAGGGACGCCTGTGTTTCTTGCCCGCTGCTGAGAAAGCCGGAGTCTGAAACTCATGTGCAGTCATGTGGAACTCACACTGGGTGCGATCACGCTAATGTTAATGTAAATGATGTGGAATTCGTTTAAATTATGACGGGGGTTCAATACCGATACTGTGAGTACAACAGTTTCATAATTGACACCACAGCCACAGATTGCTGAGATAAAGAAAAAAAGATAAAAGTGAAAGTGAAGTGTGGCCAAGTATGGTGACCCATACTCGGAATTGTGCTCTGCATTTAACCCATCCAAGTGCAAACACCCAGTAGTGAACACACACACCGTGAACACACCCAGAGCGCAGTGGGCAGCCATGTGCTGCGGCGCCCGGGGAGCAGTTGGGGGTTCGGTGCCTTGCTCAAGGGTCTCACATCAGTCGTGGTATTGAGAGTGGAAGAGAGCACTGGTCATTCTCTCCCCCTACCCACAATCCCTGCCGGACCTGAGACTCGAACCCGGAACCTTTGGGTTACAATTCCGACTCTAACCATTAGGCCACGACTGCCTACAGATATCAAATTACTCTTAAAGCTAAGCTAATAATATGATACTCTAAGCATGAATGTACACAGTACTCACAAATGCTGGGTAAAATAGTACATTCTTTCTATTAGACTGAACCATTTTTATAATTTTTTTCCCAGTAATGAGTGAAATATAGTAGTTTAAACACTTATGTTGAAATGTTTGGTGTTGGTAAGATTTTTTAGATTTCATTTATTTGATCAGCAACACAGCAACATTGTGAAATATTATTACAATTTAAAATCACTGTTTTCTTATTTCATATATTTTCAAATGTAATTTATTAATTTGATGCAAAGCTGAATCAACAATCATCATTACTCCAGTCTTGAGTGTCACATGATCCTTCAGAAATCATTATAATATGCTGATTTAAAGTAACAATGTAACATCTAATATGCTGTGTTAAAGTAACATTTATTATTGATATCAATGCTGAAAACAGTTGTGTTGCTTAATATTTATTTGTGAAAAACGTGATACTTTTTTTCAGGATTATTTGATGAACAGAAAGTTCAAAAGAACAGCATTTATTTGAGATAAATAAATAGTTCAGATCCTGACTGAATACAAGCATTAATTTTATTCATTCTCTTTTGAACTGTTTGTTTTCTGTCACCAAACTTGTCACAATGCACTATGAGCTTTGCCTTTTCTTTGTTACACAAAAATATGGAATAATTGACCCAATATTTCTGTATGCTATGCATTTTTTTGTGTGCTTTGATTAGCCACAAAATTAAGATCAATTTACTGTTTTTAAGGTTTAAATTCTCAAAGAACATCCATAAAACATCCAAGCATGGTTATATACTATTGTAGTGTTTACAGAAGTGACCTAATTTTGCTGACAGGACCCTCATCAAGATTTTCGCTCACAGAAAAGCTACGCGAAACAAATTCCTGACCAGCAAATGACTCATTGACGTAAAGCAAACACACCTCCTCTCTGGCTTTCCTCTCAGCATCCTCCTGCTTCCTCTGCCGCTCCTCCTCTTCCAGCACCTTCCTCCTCTCCTCCCTCTTCCTCTTCAGCTCCTCCAGCTCCACCTCGGCCTCCTGCTGTTTCTGCCTCATCCTCTCGAACTCCTCGCTCTCCATCTCATCTCTTCTCCTCTTCAGTTCCTCCAGCTTTCTCTCAGCCTCCAAGCGAGCATCCTCGCCGTCTGCATCGTCTGCCTCCGGCACCTCAGGAGAGCGCAAGCTGCCTCGGCTGTCGCACAGACAAACAAATAAACAGCGCACCCTTGGCTACTTACACAGGTTAAAAGGTCTATCAACAGCTTTACACGTCCATGTTCTTTACGTTTAAACGAAACCCAACCTATTCACATGCAGTGAATCAGCACACCCCTGTCTAAGGTAACACCGTCTCCAGTTACAGCTGAGAACAGCCCTCAGGACACAGCAGATCAGGTGACTAGAGTCAAATACTCCGTCACGCAAAGCAAATATAGCTAAACACATATAAATGACCTACTTTATCTCAACAAAGGCCAAAAAAGACAAACACAGACATGTGGAATGTGATTATTTTGTCTGTATATTCATGTCAACGTCCAGAACTTACACAATGTTTAGATGTCACCACAGAGATTTATTTGATGAAAAAAAAAAATCACATTTACATAGTTCTCTGTCTAATATAGAAGCTATATTCCATGTTTTTCTTTTTTTTATATAAAGAAATATACAGCGCTTTTTCCAAAATATACATGTATCCATATGCATATATGGGTATTGGGTTTTGTGAGAATATATGGATACATGTATATTTTGGAAAAAGCGCTGCATATTTCTTTATAAAAAAAAAAGAGGAAAAAAAAAAAAAAGAAAAACATGGAATATAGCTTCTATATTAGACAGAGAACTATGTAAATGTGATTATGTTTTAAATATTAATTTGCAATTATCTGAAAAGACCTGATGCTAATGTGAAGACAAATGTGGAGAAATTAGGAAAATGTGGAGAAATATTAATATGATTTATGTGATCAAACTGCTACAACAAAAATAAATATATGGAAATACTAAACTAAACTAAAAATAAAACACTTCCTAGACATTTTCATGCTGTGATTTACAGATCACAGGCTGCCAAATGTGGAATTTGAGAACTCTAAATTGTTTGGAAAAAGAAAGCCTGGACCATCCTAACACAATCATTAATTGTTTATATGAGCACTGACCTGAAAGTCCTCTCAGCTTTCTTGTGTTTGGGAGTGCTGTCCTCGCACACTCCTCCATTGGGCTGTTTATTCTTCCTCATCACATCCTCATCTTCCATCTGCAGAAACACAATCAGAACTGAGTGATGTGTGGATGTGACATGCACATGTGTGTGTGTGTGTGTGAGAGAGAGAGAGACAGACAGTGTGCTGGAAGAGTTTTGGAAGAACAAAATGTGGGTGCTGTTGGTTCACTCGCTGGATAAATGATGAAAAGAACACGTGTTGGGGTGTTTTCACACACACACTCCCCATAAACTCCCAATAGACATGCAGCAAGCAGTGAACACGGTGTGTAACCGCTGACCATTGATAACAACCTGCGTTGTTTGAATGTGAAATGCACTCTGGTGCAAACACTATACACTGTGCTCAAACTAGTGCCTGGAGTGATTTAGGATTTTGGGGAGGAAAAGTTTATAACCCCAATGAAAACAGTAAGTTTTGAATCAACTTGTGTATCCAAATCTGTTTAAGACCCCATGAAATAGCTTGACGAATGCAGTTTTCTTTTTTTGTGTTTGGCATATGTCCAACTGAAACAGGAAGTTGAAGGGTTTGCCGTTTTTAATCAAATAGCCAATAATCTTTAACTGAAGCTTAGGATTTGCTATTTGCAACTGGAGGCAGGTTGCATGAGGTGTTATTTTTATTGGCCAAAAATATCCACGCCTGTGAGAACAAAATCATATTATCAGTATTGTCTGCAAATAGAAATGCTGCTTTCCATTCAACTTGGAAAGTTCCCAACTACCCATTGCAAAAAAACGCTTGAAGTTGGACTTTCAACTTGGAAATCAAACTTGGAAGGCGGAAATCTTTGAGCCTGACCTTAGCGTTCCTGTGATGCCATGAGAACATGGTGGGCACTCAGATGTACACAGTCAATAAAAAAACTCACTTTTAAGCAAATAAAATCTACCAATGACGTTTGGTTTTGACTGAAAGGCAGCAAAAGACTAATTTAAATGCATATAAAAGTTTACTTTGTCAAGTGCACTATGCTTTAAAGTACAAGCACATGGCTTAAAACTTTGCATTTCATGAGGTCTTTGCAAATGATAATTTCTGTTAATTTCTCACCCAAAATATAAACCATCCATCCTTTTGCAGTCCTTCAAGCGCAACTAAACTCTTACCAAAGACTCGTCATTTTCTGAAACCTCATATTTCTCAAAGTTTTCTGCCTCTCTCATTTCATCCACTCCATTCTCTGTCAATCCCTCTATCTCACTCTTTTCCTCCCGTACACCTGCAGCGAGCTCTGCGGTGCCATTTTCCGTCTCCGAAACAAATGCAGAATCATCTACGTCTTCATTTATAACCACCTCATGTAGTTCAGAAGAAGGCACAGCATCTCGCTCATTATTGTCCTATGAATGGAACTGCAGTCACATGCTTTGTTGTGTTAAACGAGAGAAAAAAATGCTATTTTAAAATAAAAAACACTCATCATCACCATACCTCCTCAGGTATTTTAGATATTTCCTCAGCGGATTCCTACAGGTGAATAAAGTTAAATGCCATAAACAAACCTTGAACGCAAGTTCTTGAGGGTCTAACAAAGCATAAAAAATAGAAATACACACCTGTTCTCTAAAATAAGACCTCCGTGGCTTTTCCTCCACCACCACCTCCTCTCTAGGGATGAGCTCCTCCTCCAACTGTTTCACCTCCTCTTTCTCCTCCTCCTCAGGCTCGTAGCTCCGGCCGTGGCGCAGGCCGCCGCTGCTCTCCTCCAGGCTGTGGTGTGAGGTTTGGCTGCTCTCTAGCTCCTCTTGTCTGTCCAGCGCCTCCTTCATCCTCCTCTGCCTGCGCTCCTCTCTCTTGGCCAGGCGCTCCAGCAGGGCTTGTTCCTCATCATCCCCCTCTCCCGTCCCGCTGGAGGACACCACTGAGGTGGATACACTCTCTGTCACCGTAACACTACAAAGAAGAAGCATAAGAAGATAAGATGACAAAATATATAACATCACAAATTATATCTCTGCATATATGACTAGTGCTCGATTGATTTTAGCTGGCCAATGACAATATCTAGAGAAATGGTGGCTAATATAATGCCTAAATATAAAAAAAACACCATTTGGACACATCTGACTAAATATATACGATTATGCTTAAATGGTTGAAATTAATCTTATGCTAATGCTATAATCTCAAAATGTTGGCCTTGTATTATTCATTTTATACAGTATTTTTGGTAATGTTTTTATTTATTTATCTTTATTTTAAGGTGCCCTTGTTACACATGTTACATGTACTTACTATTATAATAACAATTAATTATGCGTAATTACATGCGAGTAACCCTATGCCAAACCCAGATTCTAACCCTAACCATATAATAAGTACATGTAGTTAATTAATATTACTCAGTACTTATATGTATAATTACACTGTAACAAGGACACCTTAAAATAAAGTGTGTAACAATATATTTTTTTAAATAGTTTCTCTTTTGATGAAAATTGTTTTATATATTTAGTCAACATTTTGTTATGTTTATTAAGTTTAGTAATTTTGAAGAAGAAAAACTATTTAACATTGTCAACATTTTTAGCTGATGATAATGTGCAAAATGACAAAAAACATCTGTTTTACTGTAGCAGGCCACACTATTATTTACATTTTTAAATAATGTATAAATATTTCTTACTTAACATGTAAGCATGCACTATCATTCAAAAATTGGGGTTGGAAATTTATACTTTTATTCAGCAAGGATGAATCAAATTGATCAAAAGTAAAAGTAAATTCTTGTGCACTGATACAACAGATTTCCGTTTCAAACAAATGCTGTTCTTTTGCAATGTTTAATCATCAAATAATCCTATAAAAATCACAGATCCCACAAAATATTTAGCAGCCCATCTTCTTTTCAACATTGATAATATTAAGAAATGTTTATTGAGCAGCAAATCAGCATATTTGAATGATTTCTGAAGGATTATGTGACACTGAAGACTGGAGTAATGATGCTGAAAATTCAGCTTTGCATCACAAGAATAAATTACATTTCACAATATATTCAAACATAAAACAGTTATTTTAAATCATAATAATATTTCACAATATTACTGTTTTTACTGTATTTTTGATCAAATAAATGCAGCCTTGGTGAGCATAAGAAAACTCAAAAAAATCTTACAAACCTAAAAGTTTTTGAGCAGTAGTGTATAAATTGCATAAAATAACCAAACTAAAGTAGCTACAACATTAACACCAGCCCCGAATAATTAAAGGGGTCATATGATGTTAATTTAAAGATCATTATTTGGTGTATTTGGTGTAACAGAATATGTTGACATGCTTTAATGTTCAAAAACACATTCTTTTTCAAATACTGTACATTATTGTAGGTCCTCTATGCCCCGCCTCTCTCAAACCTAATTGTATCTACTTCCGGAAGGCCAAATAAAGTGCTTTTGCTTTCGCACTGAAACACAGCGTCTCCCTGACATGGCTGCATCAACATGACTGCTGTTCCTGAAACCACGCCTTCTTTCTTTGCGTGCACATTTGGGCGGCATTATGTTAATATTTCCACATAGTGACGTAGACATGTGGGGGCGTGTTAGAATGAGGTACGTTTTAGGGAGGCGTGGTTGACTCGTAACTTTTATAAAGAATATCTTTGGATTTGAGACTTTAGTCTTTGCAACTTTACAGATCTTCTTTATGCACTCCAAAGAGAAAGGAAAACTTGAAATCGCATCATATGACCCCTTTAACTAATATTTGGCCATTACACAATATTACAACTCTAAAAAACGTAAATTCCTCTCTTATCCAAAGTCTCAGCAAACCTGAACATGCAAAATGATAGCGAGGAATTATGATTTAAAGTGGATCTGCACTCCTTTTTCCTTTCTCTACGGCTGCATGAGCAGCATGGACTGCCATATGCCTGCCACTGTAGGTTAATGTAGTCTGACGTCACTGCTTGGCAAACGTTTACCCTGCGTCAGCACTACGGACAATAGACGGAGCTATGTCTGCTCACACATCGAGAAAAATTCTGGTCTTGTTTGACCATCTTCTGTGTCCATTCACTGCACAAAGCCTAAGTGTCTGAACATGTCACTGTTTCCGCAATGCTGACCTGTTACAGGAAGTTATTTATCAGTGCTGCCCACTAAAGCTGTGGGTTACAGAGAAAACATCAGTTAGCCTACATATCAAAGTATCACAGTATTCCTGTCATGTAATACTCCAAAAGTATCTGTTTTACCTGTGGCTGTTGTTGAGCTCCGGGGTCTCGGGTTGGTAGGCCACATCCTCGCTGTCCTTACCGCGCAGTCTCTCCTGCCGCGCTCTTCGTCTGCGCTCACGAGCGGCCTCCTCCTCATCCTCCTCATTCTGGCGATACGCCATTCTACACACAGAGACAGTTAGATGTTACGCTGGTAAGAGATGTTAAGAGTTAAGCCTCATGTCACCTTGGCACACACAGTCACAGTTGCTACTGCTGTTGTTGTTGCTGTTGAGAATGAACTTTCACTGGCTGTCAGCTGTGTGTGTGCCAGCTTTGGCAGCTGATAATAGGATTCAGACAGCAGTGTGGCGTTCAGCTCACACGACAGCCAGGGGGACTTTCGTGTAACCTAAAGTAGTCTATTGTATATATATATATATATATATATATATATAGATAGATAGATAGATAGATAGATAGATATATAGATAGAT
>NW_015505212.1:1289045-1311057 GCF_001515645.1 Sinocyclocheilus grahami
AAATTACCTCGTAGGAAATCTATACAGGTGGAGCTGGGGAAGGTGGAGGGTTTCTGAAGCAAGCTGCAACTGCTACTGCAAGCACTAATCATATAGTTGAATGTTGAGCAGTGAGCTCATTGGCTACCGATACAGGAGAGAGCCAATCAGCTGTGCCATGTGATGATGATGTCATTAGGTCAGATTGAGTTAGACCTATCGGACTGCGCCATCTAGAGTTTCATGCCAGAACTCTGTATTTGTCAGAGTCACAATGCAAAAAAAATAGCTTTTTTTCTTTAAGCAAAATATACACTCTTTTCCCTTTTGATTTTAGAGTGAAAGACTTAATCTCGACAAAAAGCCCTTCCTCAGCTTGTGCTGTGATCAGGAATGTGTTCAGCTCTGCTAACGCCCATGGAAAACCTTAGGGAGAGTGAAATCATATAGAGAGCCGGATTCCTGCTGATTCTGTTGTTCTTTCCGTCTTTCTTGTTCTTGTCCTCTCTCCCTCTGTCCTTGTGTTAACAAACTAATCAGCCAAACTCAAGTGCATTTATACTGAAGTATAAACCATATCAAAATATTCAATTTGTTCCTCTGAGGTCAACGTAAAACGTAAAAAAAAAAAAAAACCTTCAATGGCATCATATGAATAGAATAATTGCGGTTTGCTGCTTTCTGACATGGGAAATTCAAGGATTTCTGGACAAACTAAAAAACTAAGTCTTTTTGGACCAGGTTTTAGACCAAGGTTAGAGTGTGTTTTTACAACACATCAAACTTTTATTTCAACAGATTAAGAAAAAAGTGATTTCTCTCAATTTAAAAATGAATAAAATCCAGAGGGAGCATTCAAAACAGCAGTGAATGCCTTCAAATCCACTTTAACATTCCAGCCCATTGAGTCTGGACTCTCTGATATCTATCCAGGGAACACCGCCTATCTTGCACTGACTGTATGAGGCTTCCCTGGTTCCATAACCACAAAAATAAATCAGAAAACAAACTTACTGACTTCCTGCTGCAATAACATTCGGTAGGGTCTCTACAGTAAAGATGTTTTGAGGGCATTGCTGTAACATTCTGGCATGCCTTTGAGTACCTGTAGCGATATGGGATGTAAACCAAGACATCAGGCGAACATGTTTTCCATATGAACCACATCTTTCAGCCATGTAGCATTAATTATTTTATAGCGCGTGCGGTGAGAGCTACACAGAGAGCAACACGTTTTATTGGATTCATAAAAACTGTAAAGGAAGCAGTATGGGAAATTAAATTGATATGCAGTTAAAGTTGCAGTTAATTTGCTCTCACAACATGCCGAGCCCATTCAGACACAATCAGGTGACGGATGTATCCAGCTGACAAATATTTTTTTGTGGTCCAAACATCTCAGAAATGTCAGGGAAAACATTGAGCACAGGGCAAAGGATCTCGAGAGCAATCACAGACACTCCACAAGGGTTGGGAGAGAGAAATATATGGACCCTGCCAAAGAACTGTTCTATTCCCACGCTCGGCCTTCTCTGTTCCTCCACCTACTAACCCCACACTCGCCTCCAATGCCACAGATCCATCCATTCCTTATTTGACCACAGCATAGGATCATCTGCTCTTATTTCTGCCTATAACCTCGTAGCTTTCTGTAACAGCATCCCTCAAACACATGCATACCCTCAAGCGGGCCTTTCTTTTACCAGCCAGAGAGAGTGTGTTTGGAATGGGCCATTCATTGAGGATGGGTGTTATTTCCTGAGCTCTTCCTGGTCTCTCATGGGAACAACACAGATGTGTGGCACCAAGATGGCCACCGCTCCATGGAGAAAACTACATAGAAGCAGCTAAAACTGCTAAAAAGAGAACAAGTTTTCTAATTTAATATACTTTAAAATGTCATTTATACTTGTGATGCAAAGCTGTATTTTCAGCATCATTACTCCAGTCTTCAGTGTCACACGATCCTTCAGAAATCATTCTAATATGCTGATTTGCTACTCAAGAAGCATTTCTTATTATTATAAATGTTGAAAACAGTTACTTCATATTTTTTGGAAACCTCAATCCATGTTTTTCGGGATTCTTTCATGAACAAAGTTTAAAAGAACAACATTTATTTGAAATAGAAATTATTATTTATGCTTTTTAATTTTGGTGTTTCCGGTCAGCATAATAAAAAGTCAAAATAAAAGAAAATAAATAAAAGACAAATATACAAAAAATATACAAAAAATTCTGGATGGAAACACCAAGATGTGTAAAAATAAAAAAATATATATAAAAAGCTTCACTCTAAGAAAAGTTCAAAATAATATGGCCCATTGTACAGGGCTTTACCCATATTTTAAATTATGCCTTGTTTTAGGGTTAGCAAGGGTTAGAAAATTCTGTACACTAAATGTATAATGATTTGGGAAAAGAATAGCAGTTTTCTACATTTTTCTATAAATTATTTTCTTACAGCGTTGCTTTAGGTGGATAATTTTTTTTTATTTGTGAATAAACTATGATGGAAACACAAATCTTTTTTTTTTTGCCTCAAGTCAGGTGACTGAATAAGCTCAGATGATTGACTATTGCTACTAGTGGTCGACCGATAAAAGCGCAGCATAATTTGAAATCACTAACTTAGTTTAAAGTTTGTCGATCACGCATCTCCAGTGAAGCTGAACTCTCCTCCTGTCAGCATTCAATTTGCACGGACCGACTGTCATGCAGAGAACACGCGATCATGCAGGATACACATGCATACATCACAAGATCTCACAACTGGATCCGACTAAGTTTGCAAGGTTTGTGAAATTAAATGTTCATTAGTCATTCAAAGATTTGTTTAAATTATATAAATGCATATTTGCTGAATGCTGACGGCAAATGAGAAAGTATTATAATGTTTGCCTTTCTATTACTAATAATATTAAAGCAATCGTTATAATACTTTTTTGTATACATTTTAATTCCTTTGTTTAACAGTTCTATCTGATTATTAGATAGACTTCTATCTATATTACACAGAACGACAGAGAACAAGAGGGAGAATGTGAGCGGTGTGCGAAAAAATGCCAAATATCAGCCGATATATCGGCGTTGGCGATATATCGGTTGACCACTAATTGTTACCTCCCAGATCTGTCTGACATGCTCGATCCCAGACATAAAGCATCTGCCACCGATCACTGGCATTTCCATTTCTACGGCAGTTTATCCAGAAGTGACGAATTTGTTCTTTTGAACAACGCAGCTGGAAACGCTACTTAAATCACAAATTGCTTAAAATGCAATGTTCAACATTTTCCAGCATAAATTAAATTCTCAGCTTGGATGGAAATGTAGCTAATGTCAAAAACATGAATTAATTTGGCAGCTGATGCTAAAATAGAGCCCGTGGACTGGACAGGAATGGCAGGTTTTGGTAATCATTAGTCAGAACATTCCGTCAGCATGGTGAATGAGGACACGGAGCCAGCAGTCAAAACATTCCTGTGTGTGTATGCGGAGGATCGGTGACCCGATTTGGAGCTGGAACACATCAACCTGTCTCGGGAAAGGCCAATGCAGTCACACAGAAGTGTGTGTGTGTGTGTGTGTGTACATAAATACTGCTTTAAAAACAGCACAAACCCTCTGACCCTTTAACAGTGCCAGTCATCTCAGAAGCGGCTCTGACCAGCTATTCACTAAATACAAAGCAGACCTGATCTATGATCTAGCCGTTATAGTCTCAAAGAGCCAGATGTTTGACTATCGGCAAAGTCTCGTTCGCTTTGTGGCTTATTCCGACCGTGAACCGCCCACTTAAACAGGAAGGGCTCGTTTGACCTTCATGTAAAATTAATAACCACATTTCATTCTTTATGGATGATGTTTTGGGGCAGATAAATTGGAAATGGATGATACCACAATAGACCGGCATTCAGCAAAAAGGCAGTAATTCAAATAGTGGGTCAGCAGTCTCTGCAAAACAGACGGCATCAAAGAAATTAGCAGAAATTTGGGGGCGTGCAAAATTTATGTCCCTTCAAAAGTAATAAGTATTGGTTATGTGATAGATATAACAAGGCAGAATACATAGTTGAGTTGCTACTAAATGATTGAAAGTTTCACTGTAAACTCAAATGGCACACAAATGTCCCAGTCCATTGATGTTTAATATTCGGGCTACAAAAGCATTAATAAGGTGATTATTTTGTTTTCACCTCCGATTCACTATCTCTCTAGACAGACAAAATTGTTTGGAGCTTATACATCAACATACATTTATGAATTTGCAAACTTATCCAAATACAGTGACTATATGCTCCTCTGAAATGCTATTTTTTTGCAGTAACGTTTTCAAACAACATGTTGAAATTAAATAGCAATCAGCCAATCAGATTGAAGCTTGTGATTTTGAGAAATTCATTTTATGCGCAATACAGTTTTGTCTATGGGAATGATATGGAAGCCAGTTTCCCTCAAAGGATAAAAAAAGGTAATTGTGACTTTTAATCTCATAATTTTTTACTAAGATTATAGCCTACAATTCAGATTCTCAGAATTGCTAGAAATAAATGCAGAATTGTAGGATATAAACTTACAATTGTGAAAAAAAAGTCAGAATTGTGAGATAAAAGGTTGCAATTACCTTTTTTATTTCTACTGTCATGAAAAAAATACAGAAATGTGAGATGAACTCAGAATCTTAAAAACTTATAATTGTGTGATAAAAAATTCTGAGAGATAAACTATGTAAATTTGGAATTGTGAGAAAAAATTCTGAATTGTGTAATATGATGTAATATTTTTTCTGTTATAATTATTCTGTTTAAAATGGGCTTTCGTGCAATGCTGTGGACATTATATCTAAAGATATAAAGTTGAGCATTTTATCTAAAGTAAAAGAGTGCCACGTTTTAGATTGTCAGCAATTTACAGTAATACATACAGACAAAAGACAGAGCACACAGCCTCACTCTCACACGCTTTCCCTCTCCTGTCATTTTCAGCAGTTGAAATGTTGGCAAGTCTTCCGGATGAAAAGGACTGGCGCACATCAAGCCATCATCGCCTGATGGAAATGCAGCTGGACTCAGATGTCAAGCTGCTCCTGCATGCATGAACTTTATCGGACTCTCGTTGTTTTTCCACGTCAGCGCCGAGCCAACATCTGCCGGCCTGTTGTCCCGCTGCTTGCACAGAGGACGGAGAGCTTCACAAATCTCTGCCAGTAAACACTTGTAATGCAGAGCCATTTGGCAGAGTGTCAGCGTTCATCATATGTACACCGAAAACTGACTTTTGTGTCCGCCATGCATCGCGATGACGGCCGAAATGAACGGGGCCAGCGAGACAACACATGGTTTTGACTAGTTCAATTACTGGCATAGAGTAAATATTGATTGTTACAGCATCTTTGCATAATTCCAGCAATTTAATAGAGCGATTTAATCTTTTATCACTAACTCGAGCAGGAGAGGAAGAGCGGGCCAAATTGAATAGACTCCACGAGGACATAAACACAAGATCACATCGTGTCACACAGCAGAATGGGCTGCATTGGTAGCTTTCAGCCAAATGTGATACCTGGCATAGAAAACACAATTCCAGCCTTTCAGACGTTTATAACATACAGCCAAAAAAAGCATTCGTTTTATGCTATGCTGTAAAATATAATGGCCCCTAATCTGTGCGTCATCGGCTTTGCGCTTCCGCCCTACGATTAGGTGAAAAATATTCCATATATCTTAAATCATGAAAAAGAAAAGCATTCCTGCTTCATGGTAACATGCTTGGAGGAAACAGGAAGACCATTGTAGACGGGAAGCTGACACTCAAAACGAACTGTACACCATGTAACTCTGGTCTAACATCTTAGCCAATGATAATAGAAATAATTGTTGCTGAAAGACCGACTTAGAGCTGATTCATGCCATCTTATGCTCTATTGGAATGATAATAAGCTCGATTTGCATGTTCATTAGCCATTAACCATAATTCTTTTTGACAGCAGCATAAATGTTCAAGAAACAGCTGTCAGTGCCTCCAGTGTTTATGGGAGTGTCGCTTTGCCTTAAATGGTCAAGCGGTTCGCAAATGTGCCAATCCACTGATGTTTAACATTTGTTACTTTAACACCAGTTTTCTGCTTTAATAGCAGACTCCATCATCACAGAAAAAGAAAAACGAGTTGAAAGTGCAAGCTTCAGACCACAAAAGCATTAAAACAGTAATTTCTTTGTTTTCACCTCTGGCTCAAAAATCAGCAGGCTATTTTTTCTTTTTATTTCCCCACAATGAGAAACATTCATTTTCTCTTTAGACACAATGGGTCTGGAGCTAATTGGACAAAAGTTACAAAGTTTAAAGTTAAGAATACTGGAAACACATCAACATACAGTATATTTATGAATCTTAAACTACAGTAAATGTGTTAAAATTTGGATGCATTTTAGACAACACAGAAATAGCAATTTATAAAAGCCATGGATGTTTGAGGGCCCCGATACAATAATAACCAATAGTTTGCCATCTAAATTGTTAGTAAGTGTGAACAGTGTGTAAAAATAGGCATTGGTAAGGCATTATAGCAAACACACAATCAGAAGGTTAGCAGACTGCCCAGGAAGTTTTGTTCTGAACATACGAAAATTAATGGGGAAAGGCTTATTATTTTCACTTTTGGTGTGAAAGGGCATTTACAGTTGCCAAAAATATAACTTTTGTTTTTTTTTGTTATTAAAAAACACTTAAGCAAGCCCAGCTCAGGTAAAAAAAAAATAAAAAAGCAACGCAAAAGTAACGTAATGCATTACTTTCCATAAAAAGTATAAGTAGCACAATTAGTTACTTTTTTTTGCCTTACGCAATATTGTAATGTATTACTTTTAAAAGTAATTTTCCCCAACACTTGTTATACACTGAAAATCTTCCCTTCCACCACTGCTCTCATATTGCATACAGACTTCATTATATTCAAACCTCATCTGATCCCACAATACCAACACTTGCATCAAATCTGGTACAATATGCAGCATATTTGAATACTGAAGAACTGGAAACTTTTATGGTCCCTTTCTGGTGTTTTTTCCCCATGGTCACTGTTTGCTGGCAGTATATGGAAAAAAGTCAACATTCTAGGTATTTTGTGTAAGAGAATCATATAGGAATATTCACAACTGCCTTCTTTAATAATATATGAATGTTCAGAATCAGAAAGAGCTTTATTGCCAGGTATGGTTACACATACAATGAATTTGTTATGGTGACAGAAGCTTCAACAGCACAATAAAAATAGAATAAGTAATAGGAAATAGCAATATACAACAAACGAAGACAAACACAATATACAAATAGACAATAGATTGTATTTGTGTGTACAGGTGTATGTACAAATGCAAGGAAATGTAAATATAAATTATGGTGTGTTAAATAAATAAATGTATGTATAGTGATGTATATTAGATTTTTATTGTAAAGTGAATTGCCTGAGGGAAGAAACTGTTCTTCCCTTTCTTATGCCTGGCCGTTCTGGTGCTCAGTGCTCTGTAGTGCCGACCAGATGGCAACAGTTTAAAGAGGAAGTGGGCTGGGTGTGAGGGGTTCAGAATGATTTTGCCAGCCCTTTTACTCACTTTGGATGAGTGCAGTTCTTGGAGAGTGGGGAGGGTTGTACCAGTGATTTGTTCAGCAGTCCAGACTATCCGCTGTAGTCTTCTGAGGTCAGATTTGGTAGCTGAGCTGAACCAGATAGTTATAGAAGTGCAGAGGACAGATTCAATGACTGCAGAGTAGAACTGTATCAGCAGCTCCTGTGGCAGGTTGAACTTCCTCAGCTGACGAAGGAAGTACAGCCTCTGCTGGGCCTTTTTGACAATGGAGTCTGTGTGGAACTCCCCCTTCAGGTCCTGAAAGATGGTGGTGCCCAGGAATCTGAATGACTCCACTGTTGTCCATGATGGTGAGTTGGGGGAGTGTAGGGTGGTTTCTCCTAATGTCCACAATCATCTCTACTGTTTTGAGCGTGTTCAGCTCCAGGTTGTTATAACAGCACCAGGCAGCCAGCTCTTCAACCTCCTGTCTGTAAGCAGACTCGGCACCGTCCTGTATGAGGCTGATAAGTGTGGTGTTGTCCGCAAACTTCAGGAGCTTGACAGAGGGGTTCTTTGCAGTGCAGTCGTTGGTGTACAGGGAGAAGAGCAGTGGGGAGAGAACATATCCCTGGGGGGCGCCAGTGCTGATGGTACAGGTGCTGGATGAGAATTTTCCCAGCCTCAATAGCTGCTGCTGCCTGTCTGTCACGATGCTGGTGATCCACTGACAGATGGAGGTGGGCACAGAGAGCTGGGTTAATTTGGACTGGAGGAGGTTTGGGATGACAGAGTTCAAGGCCGAGATAAAGGATCATATAGGGAGGTTGCTGGAGGTGTTAATGGATCCATGGAGAGAAGGTACATTGTACACCCCCTTTCGTTGATGTAGAAGCATGCCCCGCCGCCACGCGATTTCCCTGTTGATTCTGTGTCGCGATCAGCTCTAAACAGCAGGAAGCCCATCAGTTGCAGCACGCTGACCGGAATGGCTTCATTCAGCCAGGTTTCCTTGAAACACAGAGCAGCAGAGTTTGAAAAGTCCTTATTTATCCAGGAGAGCAGAAGTAGTTCGTCTGTTTTGTTGGGTAGAGAGTGGAGATTCGGCAGACGGATACTAGGCAGTGCCGTTCTAAAGCCGCGCTGTATGAGCTTGACGAGCATGCCGGCTCGCTTCCCACGTTTGCATTTCTTAAAGCGCTTGAACAGCGCCACTGTTCCGCCAACTACAACGTCCAGTAAAACATCAGAATAGTCAAAAAACAGTGAAATATTGGGTGGTGTGTACTGCCAAATGTTCAGCAATTCGTCCCTGGTGAAACTGAGTGTAGGAATATAACTAAAAACAGGACAAACTAACAAAAAGATTAAAACAACTGTGGAGCTCCACACCGAGGTGGCCACCCGTGGTGCCTTCTTGGAGAAATATGGGGATTTTGTCACCATAACAAATTCCTTGTATTTGTAAACATACTTGGCAATAAAGCTCTTTCTGATTCTGATGTTCACCAAGTCCCAAAAAAAAAAAAAGAGTAGAGATGTTGAAAACACATCAACAAGCATTTTTTAAAATCCTGCACAAAGACTCATTTGGCCACACAGTAACGGACAATTTGCAAGCTGTCATGTTTTTGCAAGGTGAACGATTTTTACCAGCAGCGATTGTGCAATGGATCTGATGATCTCTAACAACCCTCAGTTTACAGAGCAATACGGCTGAAGAAGAAAGAGTGAGCGTTAATGATGCCCACATTACCTCTCGGCTTCCAGACGCATCTCCTCCCGCTTCTGTCTCCTGAGTTCCCTGCGCCGCTCAAAATCATCATCCATGCTTCAATCCTGAGAGCGTGACCCTGGAAAACAACAGAACATGTGTGTCCTTTAGTCTCACGCATGAACCTTACATAAACTCAAAGAATCCCCTCTGTTACTGAATATGGTCTGGATTCCACAGCTGCTGTAAGTATTTGGTTAACCTTTACACAAAAATCACGCATTCCCATATGCAAGACATTTACAGTCGATCTTTTCTCAGCCCGACATCAAACAGATCACAAGTTTGTTTTCATAATACCACTTTAAATGGAAATTGTGAGGGAGAGAGAGGGAAGAATGAAGGAAAAAAAGAGACAGAGAATGGGTGAGGAAAGGATGTTAGCACAGGATGTCCACTCAGTCAAGCAGAAAGACTCTGACTAAATATACTGTGGGGTACATGGCAGAGGAACCGGGCCCACCCAGGAGATACAGAGCTGTTGTCATTAATCTCAACGCTGTGATACTTCAGACGGGCTGTTTCGAGACCGCCCTACCTTCACTTCAGTGATGATAACCTCTGGAATGTTTTAGCTTTCAAAACATAGCAGAAATTCGCTCTCTCGTCTCGATAATGCTCCAACACAAAGAGTATTTCAGGCTCTTTCTCTTTCTCGCTGCAGCTGGAGCTACCAGAAAGGGCCAAAGCCGGCCCTCTTCCTTTCCCATTTTTTCACCCTCCCTACTTTCCTCCGTTTTTCTCCCTCCCATTATGGTGCAAACTCTCAATCATGGCCGATGGGTCTGCCTCCTCCCTCTCTCCCCTTTTCCTTTCTCTCTCTCTCTCTCTCTCTCCTGTTCTGACACTGTCCCTCTCTCTATCTTTCCCTTCCCGACTCCCAATTATTGCCCATTCCATTCCTTTCCGTTTTTTTTTGCTCGTTCCCTCCCTCTCTTTTGTGATCATGGAGCTGTTGCTGGTTAGTTTGAATTCACTTGTAGAAAGTGTTTAAAAATGCAAACGTTTGCAGACTTCTTGCTTGATACTTGTTTGAAAGTGTAAGTTTGAAAAAAGAAGTTAGCTACACAACAAGTATCTAACAAAAGGTATCTAGCTACATTAAAGCTATTTAAAGGGGCAACATTTTATAAGCATTACAGGAAATAAGTCGAAAATACACTCTTACAAATAAAGGTTCCAAAAAGGGGTTTTCACAGCAATGCCATAGAAGAACCATTTTTGGTTCCCCAAAGAAACTTTCATTGAAAAGTTCTTAAAATAACCCCTTTTTTATTAGTGTGAAGAACATTTGAATAATCTTAAGAACCCTATTTCACTATAAAGAACATTTTGTGCAATGGAAAGTTTATTGATGTTAAAGGTTCTTCATGGAACCATTGATGCCAAAACAGAACCTTCAATTAATTAATTGGGGTTGGGTTTGGACATCCAGGAATTATAAAGACGTACTGAATATCCAAAACACGCTAGCAGAAC
The DNA here is from genome assembly GCF_001515645.1 of Sinocyclocheilus grahami. Lineage (NCBI taxonomy): Eukaryota > Metazoa > Chordata > Actinopteri > Cypriniformes > Cyprinidae > Sinocyclocheilus > Sinocyclocheilus grahami. Next base: position 1,299,846 of record NW_015505212.1, read on the forward strand.
TGACATATTCTTCTATTTACTGTGCAATATGATCTTTTTTATTGCAGTCACGATATAACATAATTAAAGGCTAATGTATGTGAAAAATATAAATCATCAAAGACTTACAATCACTACAACAGAAAATCAACAAGCAAAAGCGAGAGAAATTTTTTTTAATTAAATAAGCTCAAAACGAACAAAAAAATACAAAATATATAAATAATTTGAAAAAATATTTTTAAACAAAAGATGAAATTTTTTTATTCTCACCAAGATGCATTTATTCATCTGGCACCAAAATTAAATAAATAAATAAATCAGGAATATTAGGGCGACATCATCAAACTAGAATGGATAAATTTACATTAAATGCAAAAACACACACATATGTATGTCACTTCATTTACATGAATGAACCAGCAAAAACACTACTTGAATGACACAATGACACAATGTTTGAATTTTTGATCATTGCCTCAGCTCACTTGGTGACAAAACCAACAACTTAGCATTTTTCTTGTGGGAAAAAAGCAGCTTATTGTCGGAAAACCAACACACAGCTTAGCTACTGTCCCGCTACTGAAAAAGTTAGCAACATCACTTTTTCTTGGTTTCCTAACACTGCGTGACACACAAATATACACACACAAAATGTACAAGAACGGAGAAAGAAAGAGGGTCTCAGACACAAGAGAACAGGAAACACTTCTCCTCCTAAACCCCACCTCCATATTCACATAACTCTGAGAAGGACACAGAGAAAGAGAGAGAGAGAGAGATGGACAAAACAAAAACAACAGCGGGAGAAGGGAAGCAAGGAATGTGAGCAAGAAACGGCGAGCGAGAGATCGAGCCAATCTTCCTTATCAGGCAGAACCACTACGCCCGCATTCAACAAACCGCAGGAATGCGGTCTATCTTTAGCTGGATCTTCTGTTTGCCAGAGCAAGGCTGCCCTTCATATCTGAGCCCTTGAGCAAACAGCACTGACTCAGCTCAATAAAACTGTCACAACTGTGTACGATCAACTCAAATTGAATCACGCTCTTGCAGGGATGACTACACCCGCTGACCACGCTAAATTTATGATTAAAATTCAGGTTGTGTTGAAAAGAGGTAACTGACAATAAGGCTGTGTCTTCAGAGAAAGAATGTAGAAATGGATTTGTCTCTTCCTCTCGTGGACCACCCGTGTGCCTAGATTCATGTCGCTGCACTTTTTCCCTCTCGAATGTTTCATAACGGGGGTCTGGCTTCCCCCAGCAAGCAGGGAGACGCCTCCTGTCTAGAGAGCACGCGCTGGAATGGCTGTAATAACACATTTACCTGGTAAATTACTATGTTCCTCATAAGTATGGTGCTTAACCCTTCATCAAAGCTCATCACTGCAATGACCCATGGGAATGCAGTCTTAGAGCCTCCGTCTGTGATGTTCTCTCGTGAATGTACACACGGATGCCTGTGCCAAACCACGCGAACGATTCAGATTTTGGCTCTCTTTAAACTCTAGAGGGAAAAAGGAGCAGCTGATGAAGAAAACTAAAAATGATGACAGATGGAAAATGTCCTAAGTGTAGTTTACGTGGGATTTTGCTGGTAACATGAAACCCATGCATGTAACCCATTTTACTTATGTTTTCCTGAATAAAACTGCATATTCAATGAGACAAAAAAATTATTTTTTGCATATTTATTCTTTGGACTTGTTTATCCCTAATTGACTGGATTGTGACAGGAGTGAGGTTAAAACAAAAAACTAAATAAAAGTGCTTGGTGATGTAAGCCAATATATATATAAATATAAGAATACACAGACACACATATATATATATATACTTCCAAATTCATTTCCACGTCTACATGGCTTTCACAGCCCATTCTGTAATGTAATGTATTTCCAAGTGAAATGTGTGATAAAATTAGGTTTTGGATTTTTGGATTCTGAAAGAAAAACTTTTTTTCTGTGGAATAATGTGCTGTAGCAGGCATTAAGACTCGACATTTGCATTGCATCAACATTTCAAGCAAAATTCAATGTTAAGGCAGAATAAATCATCATAAATATTCTCAGGTTTGATAAAATGTGAGAAACGTTTTTGAGGTTGTGCAACTGCAGCCAGGTGCAGAATGGTATCCCAGAAATCTGCAGCGTCAGCGGCCTATCAGAGCCTCAGACACACACCTCATTAAAGACGCTGCAGGTATGCCAGATATGTGCAGTCGGCCTTTCCATCTGGATTCACTGACAGCTGCTCAACAATGTCAATGGAAATCCAAATCTTTAGTTCTATACTACAAAAACGCTACATACTAAAGTGATTTATTGATTTGACTGTGTTTCTAGACATTTTTAGCACATACAGTATATAAGCACATCATTTGAACAGGATTTTAAATTGAACCAACACAGCCTGTTCTTAAATGAACACTGTGGAATACATTAGTCTTAAGTGATGATCATTTGATGTGTATATATATATATATATATATACACCATTTAATGTATCATTAGATCTGTAAAGTCTGGACATGTCAAGATGATCGTGAGAGTCATATTATAGTCAATTTAAGACTTTTGAAAGATCTTTTTAAGGCCAAATAAAGAAAATTTAAGGAATACATCAAAGGGAACACAACATATATGTCAATATGGTCTGTAAATGTCTAGAAAGAAGAATGAGTAGCATTAGCAACAGTTCAAAAATACAACTTCCAACAGATTTCCATTACTTTTTAATTCGTGTAACAAAAAAACTGAACTATAATATGGAAATAACTTTAACTGTACCTTCTGATCACACATTTAAGGCCTTAATTCATGGAAGGGTGAATTAAGACTTTTTAAGACTCACAGAATCCCTGCTGTCTGTGGTAAATTGAGGGAGTTTAAGTTGAATTTAACCCTCAATATTCCTTAATGCTCTTCAAAATCACACAAATACACATCTTTAGATATTCAAACATCAAAGTCACTGAACGTACAGGAACAGACCAAGAGAGACAAGAGGACAGAGAATCTAATTCCCTTTCTATCCTCCGTGTTCACTCTACAAACCAAGAGAAATAAAGAGATCAAGGAAGGTGAGCTGGGAAAGCAGGTCTCGAACCTGAGCCAGAAGAATGAAATCCACACTGCTGCACAGTCAGCGCACCTCTGTCTGTCTGTCTGCATCCGTGATGACAAACCTACAGACCCACTGCTGAATTATGCGAGCGTGCACTCGGCAAGATGCGCAGGAAATTGAGAGCACCAATAAAAGTGAATGGAGGCCAGCCGGAGTTGTCCCATAAAGCCAGCTGATTGATTGGGCGGCACACGACCACAGATCTCAGGACAGTGTCAGGACAGTAATGGCAGGAGTCCAGCACCAGGTCTGGTTCATGTACAATATAACAACACTATGTGATGGGTGAACAATCCGCATTAACAAAGTTGCATTTATGTGCTGAAGGTCAGACGACATGCTCAGAGATTTTAGAGGGGAAAAAATGGTCTTGTGCAGTTTCCAGACTTTCTGTCTTCAAGTCACCAACAGCAAACCAAAAAAGCTGATTTTTGACAATTACATTGGATATCATTGAGCAATTTCTTTAATATTTGGCACGTAAGTTTGTTTGCCTTTAAATTTTGACAGTTCATAGAGGAACTTTCTTTGAAATACAGGCCTAATGGTGAATTTATTTATAAATCAAATCCAGGTTAGACAGTGTGCAAATTATTGGGGATTTGAGAGGTACGGCCTTCCCTAATAAAAGCTAGACAAAAGAAGTCAAGTTGAGGGGGTCTTTAAAGTACATATAATTTTTATAGATAAATTCAGCAGCATTTTCAAACAACATTTAACCACAAAACTTAGATTACAAGTTAGTCAGAATACAAAATGGCCAATAAATATATGCTTACAATCAAATCACAGTCCTAGCTAGTGTTAAGTACACATCATATTTTTGTATTTGCAGATTTTTAGACAATTTGGGTTGAGCTAAACAAACTTAAACATGCTGTAAACTCAAATTATATACAAAAAATGTATTTAAAAACATCAACCCTACCTATACGGTGATTTTAAGTATGAAAATTCAACTACATACATATATTTCTCAAAATCTTTCTGGAACCTAAGACAAACGTACCCTTAATCATAAAAAAGGGCTCTAGCCCTAAAATGTCAACAAAACAATACTATATCAATAGTAATCTTAATGGAAAGTGAGCTGTATTAGGCACAAATGTTGGTTTGTTTTCTTTATCGATGTTTGGCTTATTGAAGGCTGGTTCCAAGTAACCAAAGCTTGGTTTGGACTCTCCGATGCATTAGCACATTTATGACTCTAGGACCTTAAAGAAGAAACAGAAGGAATGAGAGAGTAAGTAAGCGAGACAGAGCCAGATAGAGAAAAAGAGCAAGATGTGCCGCTATAAATCCAGTAGAGATTTTGGCAGGAAGAGCAGCAACTGCTTTTCATGGCTGTCACTGGGAAAAATTGGTTGGTACGCTACCTACCTAACCAAGTCTTGGACACTGAATTCGTTGTTCATGATGAATCTCATGTGAATAGGATATTTCTACACTGGCATCGATAATGCAAAAGCTTTGAACTCAAACATCGGCAATGCCATAGATTAAATTCCCAGGGAATGCATGATAAATGTCAGGATAAATCAGCGAGTCATTATCACAAAATAAACCCTTTCAGGGTGATGCAAGACAAGGTTTTTTGTTGGGAACCCGATCACCACATCAGGGATTATTTTGCGATAATGACTCACTGACTGTACAATATACCTTAGGTTTTTTAAATGGGAAGGAGGGGATCAAAAATTCAAGAATGCATGGGCAAAAATAGGCCTCAGTCATTGAATTTCCACTTGAGGTTGGAAAAGGAGATTCTTGCATTCCCAGAAAATGGATTGCATTCCCGACACGTCTGCATGTCCTGTGAATCACTCTCGGCCAGTTGGCCTACAGTTACCTGCTCAAACACCAAATATGTCTTAAACCACTCAATTACCCACAATGCCATGCAATTACAGGCTCTGGGATACAGAGTAAATGTCAATAGCTGTAATAAGTAAACAACATACTCTTTGATGTATGATCTGAAATATTTTGAGGAAAATATACAAGCTGGGAATAATAATAATATTAATATATATATATATATATATATATATATATATATATATATATATATAGCACAATAGCTGTAATAAGTAAACAAGTAAACAACAGATGTATGATCTGAAATATTTTGAGGAAAATATACAAGCTGGGAATAATAATAATATTAATATATATATATATATATATATATATATATATATGGCATTATTTATACAAAGATTTTTAGAATCCATATTGTTTAAAATAATAATTTCTTGCTTCTATAAATAACATGTATATACAGTGGGGAAAAAAAGTATTTAGTCAGCCACCAATTGTGCAAGTTCTCCCACTTAAAAAGATGAGAGAGGCCTGTAATTTTCATCATAGGTATACCTCAACTATGAGAGACAAAATGAGAAAAAAAATCCAGAAAATCACATTGTAGGATTTTTAAAGAATTTATTTGCAAATTATGGTGGAAAATAAGTATTTGGTCAATAACAAAATTTCATCTCAATACTTTGTTATAATATACCCTTTGTTGGATATATATATATGGCATTTCCTTTTTTTAAATTCCCTTAATAATAGATAGTATTTAATCTATATTTTTAGAATCCATATTGTTTAAAATAATTTCTTACTTCTATTTATTATAAATACACAGTGTTTTATTTACTATTAAAATAATGTATTATTATTATTATTATATATGTATATTTACATATGTAAAATTATTTATTATATATAATTTCTTTATTATATATACATGTATACATGTTTACATATGTAAAATTTGGTTTGCCACACTAAAAATAATTTGCCTTAAATGTTCACTTTCTCTTACTAGCCCAAAGAGCTGAACAAGAGAAACACAAGCACATGGGTTCAGGATGTGGGAAAATTTTTTTTGTTTTTTTGTGGGCAATTTTCATAGGTATTAACTCATTAAACCCATGGTCATTTATTTCTGCACAACAGCAGCTGCGCTTCTGGAAATGCATTTCAGGTGGAGAGACGCTTTCATGCTATGCATTTTAAAATGCTGATTTTAAATGGTCCTCTCATGCAGGTCCAAAGATCGCACCACTATCAGCCAGTGTCGGCATGAAAAAAAAAAAAAAAAAGAGCAAGCAGGAAAAGGCCGAATTGAGATGCTTGTACGGCATCAAACGTCTGCTATTGGCTTGGCTCCACATGACCAAATATGGTAGGAAAAAAGCTCTCTTTCCCGTAAGCAACACACACAAAAAAAGAAAAACCCAAGGGTTTCACATGCTGTGTAGTTAGATAGAGCTTCATATTCAAACACACTGACCACAGAGAGAGAGTGAAGGGACTTCTATCTGCACTCCGCAGAGCGAATGATAGCTCTACGTGACGTCTGAGTAGCATCACACAAATTTACTCACAGAAACAACAAAACACACCTAGCATACTAGCTGTCCCAAACCACATACAATCCGTCTTCTACACTATCCTCAGCTTGCTGAGGAAAAAAACAGTGGCACAAAAGAAAAAAGCTTTTCCCTCCCAGCATTTTTATCCAAGATTGAGCGGTTTTAGCTTTGAGCCGTCTCTTCTTACATAACTGCGAGAGACCAGAGTGGAAAAAAAGATTATTGTCCAAATATCCAGCCACGGAGATGGCCGTGACAGAAACCGCCTTGAAGCAGAACGTATCACATCAAGCTTTTGATGAGTTCTTCACAGTCTATGCTGCATGTGATGCAAAAGAAATGAAGCAAAACTCATTTAGCATCCTTATCATGACACGTAACGTTTTTCATGACCTGTTCAGATCCCGAAAGCATGCGAGAAGATGCCTGCCAGCGCTTAAGTGTTTAAGCATTCATTCGTCCAGGTTTGGATCTGATGAGCTCAGTGTGATATCATGCGAGATACCATTCTATAAAAGCGAGTGTACATTAGCTACATCATATGTTGACAACTGAAAAATTGTTGCATGGAAAATGATCTCATCCTGATATCACTAAAAACCCTTATGACTTTCTACCCTGGAACACAAAAGGAGAATTTCTAAGTGAATGGGGACTGGGTCTGTCAAGCTAAAAAGGCAAACAAACAAACAGATGTGTTTGCGTGAATGACTCTGTGCACCTTCTGTATATTAGTATATACTTCAGCTTGTGGAAAAGCTACCTGTGATGAACTTTGATTCTTTTACCACGGTCATTTTACCACAGTGATTTTAGTAGTGCTGTGTTCAAAATATCGATACGACGATGTATCGTCACAGAGATTTGACGATACGAGTATCGATACAGCTGGCCCTGTATCGATATTGTGGCACGTGTGCAGCAGTGGACCACGCTTAATTTGTTTAAAATTTTACAATGTTTAAAATTTAGTAGAAAATTGCGAGGTTTCTAAAAAAGAATGAATAGAGCATATATAGGCTACAACAAGGTTTAATCTGGCGGCAGAGGAACACAACTGGGTTGCCTGATATAAAGAGACGTAATCCCCAAAACAGAGCTTCACACTTGCGCAATACAGAAATATCTGCTAAGTCTGCTACTTATCTTTGTCAACCTGGCAACCCTGTGCACGCGCACTCTCTCCACTGGATAAACGCGCTTGCTTTCTGAAAACAGCGGTTAGCTTGCAGTTTAGCGATCTCCACTTCAATAATCTATTCTTAGAAAAGTGTAATTCATCAACTGTTCATTTACGACAGAGAGAGAGAGAGAGAGAGTGTGTATGTATGAATTACCACCGTTTTGCCGCGTTTCTCTATTAACAGTAAAGCTATGGCTTTAATTCCTTTAGAAACAATGATGCTACCAGCTCCTTGTTGAAAAAGATAATGTAGCTCTTGAGCGATTAAGCTCAAGTTTTTTGTTTTTTCCTGAATGTCTGAGCTCGGCCGCAACGTGATCTGTGTGTGTGACTGCACTTAACATCAAACTGCTTCTGTTTAACACAAATGCTGGCACAGACGTGCATGTTCGGCTAGAGTCGCTTTGAACTCATGCATCTTCGGAAGCGGAGCTGTGTGGAAAGTTACAAAAAAATTATGTGCACACCCCAAAGCGAACTTCCGCCAACACCGTGATGACGTCATATTTGCCACGCGCACCTAAGCGAACTTGCGGACGCGTCGAGTATAAATCAGGTGCATGTTCAGCTAGAGTCGCTTTGAACTCGTGCATCTTCGGAAGCGGAGCTGTGCGGAAAGTTACAAAAAATGATGTGCACACCCCAAAGCGAACTTCCGCCAACACCGTGATGACGTCATATATTTGCCACGCGCACCTAAGCGAACTTGCGGACGCGTCGAGTATAAATCAGCCTTGAGCGTGTGTGTGAGATACAGTAAAGACATGGCGTTAGTTTAGAACTCTTCTAAAAAAGTTATTGTAGAGAGTGTGTTAATTTGTGCAATGATAACCTACCAGCAATGTAAATGATTTTTTAAATATATTATAATGAGTACATTACAATATAAATTGATTAGAACAAGTACATTATTATTTATGGGCTTAAAAACAAGATGCAAAAAATCTGAATATTGTAGTGCAGTGTTTAATAAACATCTGTTTTACTAAATTCTGCTGAGGTGAAATTCAGTGCAGTCATGTATCGTGATACGTATCGTATCGTGGCCTCTGTATCGTGATACGTATCGTATCGTGGCCTCTGTATCGTGATACGTATCGTATCGTGGCCTCTGTATCGTGATACGTATCGTATCGTGGCCTCTGTATCGTGATACGTATCGTATCGTGGCCTCTGTATCGTGATACGTATCGTATCGTGGCCTCTGTATCGTGATACGTATCGTATCGTGGCCTCTGTATCGTGATACGTATCGTATCGTGGCCTCTGTATCGTGATACGTATCGTATCGTGGCCTCTGTATCGTGATACGTATCGTATCGTGACTTTGCTGGTGATACACAGCCCTAGATTTTAGTAGCAGTGTGAACTGTTTAATTTACTGGTTGACATTCAAATTTTCTTGTTTGTAAATTACAGTTTTATACTGTAAAATTTACAGTTTGTTCTGTAAATGTGTTTTACAGTGTCGTCGATACCATAATATACGATATTGATACAATAACATTTTTTGCTCACAAAAAATAAAAAAATAAAATCAATAGATAAACAAATAAACAAATAAAGTTAAATATGGCACATGCTAATGCATAAAAAAAAACTGTATTAAACTTTTATTGTTTTGATGCTTGAAACCCCTTTTTGTCTTTAACCCCAATGCATCCATTTTTATTTGAGAGGGGGATTTAAGTTTTGGTCTATTCATCACAGTAAGCTATTGTATGGCTTCAGAAGACTTATAACACACAAGCCCTTCAGACTACTTTTGTGGTTTTAAATGTGCTTTTTTAAACAGATCCAATTAGCTTTTATTTCCATAGAGCAGCACATAATTACATTTTTGGGTGTAATTATCCTTTAAAGCTTGTTTCTGCATATAGGGCATCTACTGAACACCAAACTGAGGTATTCAAAGCATCAGGCTTTGCTAAATATCAATTACATACTACATTTGACCTAACATGAGGGCCTCATTTAGGACGAGGCTGCATTTAGCTGCTCACTTTTTCTCTCGCAATTAACATAACCCAGCACTCTCCTGTATATACTACAGCTGGAACATTTAATGGAACATAAAAATGTATTTCTCATAAAGCTAAGAAGTTCCTGATGTGTCTTTTAAACCCTGCACACAAGAACGGCAACAAGACTGAAAGAAAAAAATATGGGTAAAACCACCAGAGTGATTTAAGGCTTTGTTCAATATCAATATGCAAGAAATATCTCCACATTGTGCCTTACAAGGTAACAATACAAGCCAAAAGCATGAAGCATACACTCAATGCGTGTGTGCAACATGTTCCCCTTGTCCTCCATCATCAGAAACAGCTTCTGTCATGTGATTTGTTTATGCCTCGTAAGTCTGTGCAAAAACATTCACTCCCCGAGGAGTTATCGGCACGGCTAGTGACATTTTTCCATGCAGTTTTCCATTCCATCAGTATTAATCTTCCTCAATGTGGCTTTTTTATAGGCCAGAACTCAGACAATGGAATGTGCTTTTCTTCAGTGCACAAGATTTTAAGAGTATTAATTGACAAGAAATTTCTGAAAAATTAAGGGCGTTGCATTCCTCAGGAGAGATAGCAGAAATAAGATTATAAGACGGGCTGGATGACCTCACTGGCAGGCATTACTCAAGGATGCATCATTCGGGAGTTGGAGAGAGGGAAGTGTATTTTGTGAGCAAACACGCAGAACACAAGCTCTGACGTTTAAACAAATGGTCACCCAGAGTGTATGTCAATGTACATCAAGATTTGGGGAGGGAGTAATTACTAAAAGCTCTCTGACAGAGATAACATGCTTGAGTCACTGCCATCAGTATATTACATACTATACATATAAATAATAATATTTATAATTTGTATTTTATTATTTTTAAAATAATAATAATAATAATAATAATTTATTTGTAGTAATATAATTTCTTTATAATTATTTTTTACTAATGGCAACCAAGCCTTTATATAGGATGATGATGATGATGATGATGATGATAATAATAATAATGTTTTAATATATAATTTTCGCATTTGGCTTTTGAGGTTTTACAGTCTCTGCACTGGCTACCTATTAAGTTCCGTATCAAAATATTATTACTTGCTCTGGAATAGCCTTCCTGATAACGTTCGGGGTTCAGACACACTCTCTCTGTTTAAATCTAGATTAAAGACACATCTCTTTGGCCAAGCATTCAAATAATGCATCTCATAATCTTGTACTGCAGTTATATTTGATCAAATGCACATTATTATTCTTTAGTTTGGGTTAAACAAATAAATTTTGCTTGGTTGGAAGAGCAGCTACGCTAATTATGTCTCTATTTGTTTCTCTGTTTTTGCCGGTAACTAGGATTTACACAAGCTTCAGTCTGGATCCAGAACACCTGAGAAGAGATGATGCCAACCCCTCAGAAGACCTCAGATGATGCCAACCCTGAAACAACATACAGAACTACCACATTTTGCTATAAGTTTGATAGCATCATATAATAATTGCTGTTAATAGTGTTCATCATCTGTTTGATTAAGTCTTTA
>NW_015505212.1:1313283-1344630 GCF_001515645.1 Sinocyclocheilus grahami
CTTGGTTGGAAGAGCAGCTACGCTAATTATGTCTCTATTTGTTTCTCTGTTTTTGCCGGTAACTAGGATTTACACAAGCTTCAGTCTGGATCCAGAACACCTGAGAAGAGATGATGCCAACCCCTCAGAAGACCTCAGATGATGCCAACCCTGAAACAACATACAGAACTACCACATTTTGCTATAAGTTTGATAGCATCATATAATAATTGCTGTTAATAGTGTTCATCATCTGTTTGATTAAGTCTTTAATTGATTTTTCCTTACATTTCTGCCATATGTACATTAACTGACAGTCACCACTGATAAGCTACCACTAAATATTGTAGAAACTTAATTTGCTGTAAAGTTGCTTTGCAACGATTTGTATCGTGAAAAGCGCTATACAAATAAACTTGAATTGAATTGAATATGTAAATAACATTTTATATATATGTGTTGAAATATTGCAAAATGACTGTTTGTTATTGTCCTCTTGCATTATTGACAAACTATTTTCCACTGTAAAGCTTCTTTGATACAATCTGTATTGTATAAAGTGCTATACAAATAAAGGTGACTTGATTTCATACTTGACTTGTGTACACACACACACACAAATAAATATATACACACACACACACACATATATGTATATTTAAATAAATGTATATATGATTTATAATATATATCATAAGTACAAAGATATGCATGTTCACTGCAGAATACTTTGAGACCCCTTAGATGACACATTCCTGTGAGTACAGAACCCTTTCCCGTGCCCCTCTCCTCTCTCTTCCAGCTACGCTACCAGATCTCCCCTCTTCTGTGCATATTTCTGCTGGCTGTTATTATTAGCATGGCTCCAGGTCAGCATTGTCAGGGGCTGAGCACTGTGTGGCCCCCACGGACACTTAAGAGACGGCAGCTTGACCTGCAAAGATGCAGGTATATCACACACTCACATTGAGCATCACTCATACCGGACACGTCTCCGTGTATAAGACATTGTCTGCTAAATTCACCTTGGCTATGTTTAGTGCCACAGGGCTGTGCAGTTCGTTCAGCAAAACCTCAAAAAATCTTTCTTTCACTGTGGCTGAAACTGCCAGTTCCAAGACAAATCTCTCTTTTTCTTTCTCTCTCTCTCTCAAGCAAACACGCAGTCACTTATATTTACTCGGCTTTGGACGATTTTGTGAGCTTTATGATAAATTCCTCTATTTTAGTCGAGTGAAATATTACTGCAGTTAAGACTAGAAATGTTTGAGTGCAAGCGCTCCGTCATGCAGCTCAACCCAATGTACCCTTCCACTCCGCAACTGCATACAGAGCCTTTTAAGGGAAAAAAAAAATTCATAAATCATTACCTCAGAGTTCAACATAAAGGACTCCTGCTGCATAATCTTTACATTACAAGAAAAACACCAATCTCAGGCAAGCATGAAATTGTAAATAATTGAATATTGGAGCTATGGGGCGGTTTCAGGTTCCCAGGTTGAGGGTCCCTCATCCTAGCTAATGGCTGAAATAGAAATGAGATTAATCCACAAACCCAAGCGCCACTGGAGCCACTCCAAAATGACTTTGGCCCTCCTCACTTTTACACACCTGTGCCACACACAAGCACCCATTCAGGGTGCTGACATTGGTTGTGTTGACACAGATCCTGAATGACTCTAACACTTTTTATTCATGTTTGTAGTTCTGAAATTAATCCTCCTGCAAAGCGCAATGGTTTGTGGGCAAACTTACAAATTTCCATTAGAAATAGTAGATTATCTGGGTACCTATGGGATACTTATTTCAGCATACTACAATTTGGGACACACTAATTCCAATTTCAAATACTATTTAGGATGGATAGTATGTGAATTGGTACAGAGCAGATTACAATAGAGATTGCTGTTAGCATGTTGCTAAGCTAACAAGATACTCTAATATAAAAAAAATCTGAATAAAAATCCATAGCTCACAAACACTTGTGTAAAGAGTCAGTAATTTATGTTTTTAACTGAAAATGTATTTCTTCACAAAGTTAGTCACAATGCATTTGTGTATTGCCTTCCTTATGTAGGATAAGTGCAATGCTGATAGGGGTGTGCCATATCATAAAGTCCACGATAATACCGGTATAAATTTTTTCATGATAAAAAAAGTGTCATATCGCGATATCAATGATATAGCGATGCGATGACGTATGGCGGATATACATTCCCTAGCGCGCACAACAACAACAACACCACAAACCCAACAGCTGTGTTCGACTTGAAGCAGCGCTGCACAGACTGATCGGTGTATAACATCAAAGTATCGCGAGAGCGGTTCTAGAGCATATATTCGAGCGCACACTCTTACTGTCAAAAATAGGCGAGGCGCATATCTTTAGCGAAGCAGCCTTCTGAATCAGCCTTGAAACGTGCCGCGGCGCCGCTGGTGTAAGTGTTTCCAACACATAGACTTTACTTGGGTGGGCCGCCCAAATATATTAACGACCACCCAAGTATATTTGGAGAAACATTTTTGCTTTTATTATTTTTATCCTCTTATACTTTTTTATCCAAACAAAATAATGAAAACATTCGCGATCGATTAACTAGTGGAATATCTCCCCTTGCCCTACATGTTTCGTATCTGCTCGTTCTGTGTGCGTGAGAACTGTTTCCTCCCGCTGACATTCCCACGTGCGCTGCACTGCAGTGACGCAGTGGATATTTCACAGAAAAAGACAGGGCTCGACAGTGCAGGCGCTTCAGTAGCACTTGCGAATAAAAATAGATCTGTGTGAACTGTAAAATGTACTGCTTCAGAGTGATTCTCAGTCAATGAATTGCGCACATTTATGCCAAGCCATTGCTTATGAACTCGTTGATGAATTATGACAATGTCTACTTTATGACCTTTATATAATATGTTTTAGATGGTTGTAAGAATGCATATTTTATCTCTCATCTGAAGGATCAGCCCGCAATAGTATAGACATTTCAAAATAAGAGTCCCGGTGAATTTCGGGCTTGTTTTTTAATTAAAAGTCAAGTTTTTTTCCCCCTGGGTGTTAATGGTATTTTGTTTACACAATAAATGGTATTTAATATAATTTCCCTTTAATTCATAGTAAACTATTGTAGTTTCTGGCTGGGATGCTTCCCCACAGGAAGAAAAGTCAAAGAGCATTATTTGACACATTATTTAATATATAGATTTTACTAGTATCAGTAAAATCTGTGTCCCATTCACTGAGAGAGACACTACATGACAAAGCAAGGAGAATGCTACCATTTAAATGCTGTAATTTTGCATAATTTACAATGCATAATAATGCATAATATGAGTATGTAATTAAATGTAATAGTAGCCTATGTAATTAAAATGAATTTCAATAAATACAAATATTGTTAAAAATCACACATTATTTGTTATGTGTCACATGTAATATACTATTTTTGTGCCATGGGTAATAGGAGGATTTTCCACCCGGCTACCACTGCAAGTGTATTTCAAACCTGTGGGAAGTACTGCAAGCATTGACTAGAGTGGCCGCGTCAGAGCCGTAACGCGCCGCAGACGCGTGCAGTGTAAATTAGGGGTAAATAAGGGGTAAGTCACTCTTGCGGTATTTTGACGTCATACATACTCATATCGGTCTGCTTTAAGTCGAACAAACAGCTGCTGCTGCCACCTTATGACACTAGATTTACACTTCTAATTAGGTAGTCTGTCATCGATGACAGTAGCTCATTGGAAAAGGATAGAAACATGCCCTTAATTTTGTTTGCAGTAATAAAAGCTGCTGCCTGCCAGCTGCAATCACCAATAAAACATTGTTCCATGTTTTGTTTTTCTTCTATATCGTCATAAATATCGTTATTGCAAATATTCTTGAAATATCGTGATATAATTTTGAGGCTGTATCACTCACCCCTAAATGCTGACTTTGAATTAGGTCAAAATGTGGTCTCTTAACAACATTATGCAACTTCTGGAACAGCCTTTGATGCCTTAAGGTGCTGTCTATGTAGGCAGCTCACTAGGACTTGGAGCAGAGCTACTATTACACAATCAATGCAAAAGACTTACTGTAAATGCAATGTCATGCCCTTAATTTTGTTTGCACTAATAAAAGCTGCTGCCTGCCAGCTGCAATCACCAATAAAACATTGTTCCATGTTTTGTTTTTCTTCTATATCGTCATAAATATCGTTATTGCAAATATTCTTGAAATATCGTGATATAATTTTGAGGCTGTATCACTCACCCCTAAATGCTGACTTTGAATTAGGTCAAAATGTGGTCTCTTAACAACATTATGCAACTTCTGGAACAGCCTTTGATGCCTTAAGGTGCTGTCTATGTAGGCAGCTCACTAGGACTTGGAGCAGAGCTACTATTACACAATCAATGCAAAAGACTTACTGTAAATGCAATGTATATTTTTATGATTAGCACCTCTGAATCACATTAGGTCCATTCTGAATACATTTACTGACTATTGGGACGTGTATCAAATAAATTCCCCTGCCTTTTCTGTTTACTTAGAATTACTAGCCCTGCAAAATACAGCAGGCAAGCATCTCCGCTAGTTTGGATGCCAACTGAAGGGTAATAAAATCTGCTTTAAAAAAGCCAGACCTGAGATGTTTATTAATAGCAAGAGTGACTGTAATGGGGAATCATTAATAACACATTTCTTATGAGGTAAGAGTCTCTCGAATGCCAGTTCGTCTCCGCGCAGAGCATTGCTGATTAAAAACTCTCACCATGAGAGCGCGTTTCTGCATCTGATACACTGCCAGCTGTCTGCCAATGAAGAAATTAACTAATTCCGCGGTGCTTCTCAACTTACAAATACAAACCAGGCCGCAATACCGCAAAATGATGTACAGTTCCGCTTATATAAAGCAGTCAGGATGCATTTCATTTAACACCCGCAGGTAAATATACATTCGAAGAGGGAATCCTGAGTGATAGCCATGCCGGCGGCTTTGATCTCAGGCTTTAATCAGCTTAAATTGGCTCTCTCAGAAGGATGCAATGACATGTGAAGTGGAAAGAAAAGGAGGCGGGTGTGTGTGTGCGTGTGCGCGATGCTGCCTCGCATTCCTGAGGATCCCTCTGAGGCGAGTGCACTAGTACGTAAATATGCTTCTGATTAGAAGGAAAGAGTTCACTCCATAAAGGCTCTGTTAAACAATTACCACTGCTACCATTACCAGACGCACACATAAAGACTGAGGTCTATTAAAGAATTAACAGACAAGGAAACAAGACTAGCATCGAATCATACCACTGAGGTATTCAGGGGATTTTGCGCTGGGTTTTTATAAATCATTTCAACATTATCATCAGCTTTTGTCTTTGGCAACCCGTGTAGGTCATCTGTTACTCGAAAGCGCTCAACTTCATCATGCTAGTAGTAACATCATCTCACAAGATTGGCTTTTTCTTTGACCCAGCTTGGCTCGTGATAAGGATACATGTACGATCTGACCATGTAAGGCTGGAAGAGCACAAAGCGAGTCGGGCAAAGAGAAGCGTGCTTGCTTTCTTAGGTCAGGAGGTCAGGACAGTTTGACTAGCAGCTCGCTAAAGCGCTCCTTACCTCAGCAGAATCAGCATTCATCAAATCAAAGCTCGCTGGCTCTCCCTCAACACCTTTATGAGAACGTTGGCGCGCATTCGTGCTCACAACACGGGCCTCCACTAAGCCGCTACATCGACATGACTTCATGCTAGAGTCAACGTCAATTTTCATGCATTCTTTCACTTCTGCATCATGGCCGACCCTAAATATGTCTCCAAATTTTTCATCTCCCTCTCACCGAGTGATTTCTGATGGAATGCGTAGAACATCTCTTGATTAGTTTTGTTTGTTTAGTGGTCGGCTGAGGCAGAGGACAGGGAAAATGGGCTCGGCGAGACATTTCCTGTGCATGTTTTTGCAGATGAGAATCAGCTCACTGCAAAAAATAAAAACTCGGATTGGATACACGTTACTGTTATGGTCATTTTGAAAACTTGACGCCACATGGTTTTTGAAGGATGGCATATACCAGGGATGTAAGAATGATATGAAAATTGGAAAAATTGGTCATCATTTAACTTATCCTCATGCTAAAAC
Organism: Sinocyclocheilus grahami; assembly: GCF_001515645.1. Classification (NCBI taxonomy): domain Eukaryota; kingdom Metazoa; phylum Chordata; class Actinopteri; order Cypriniformes; family Cyprinidae; genus Sinocyclocheilus; species Sinocyclocheilus grahami. The sequence continues at coordinate 1,319,381 of NW_015505212.1, forward strand.
CTGTATGAGAAAGTAAGTCATAGAGGTTTGAAACGGCATGAAGACCAGTAAACGATTTTTGATTTCTGGGTGAATTAGTTCATTAAAATCACACCTTTATATGGCTGGGCTACAGTTATTTTCTTTGCATAATAATAACGATTATGTCCCTAAAACTGTAAACATTCCCTTATTCTAAAATTGGCCATATTCAGACACCGAGACATTTCCTGTGCATGTTTTTGCAGATGAGAATCAGCTCACTGCAAAAAATAAAAACTCGGATTGGATACACGTTACTGTTATGGTCATTTTGAAAACTTGACGCCACATGGTTTTTGAAGGATGGCATATACCAGGGATGTAAGAATGATATGATAAAATTGGAAAAATTGGTCATCATTTAACTTATCCTCATGCTAAAACCTGTATGAGAAAGTAAGTCATAGAGGTTTGAAACGGCATGAAGACCAGTAAACGATTTTTGATTTCTGGGTGAATTAGTTCATTAAAATCACACCTTTATATGGCTGGGCTACAGTTCTTTTCTTTGCATAATAAAAACTGTAAACATTCCCTTATTCTAAAATTGGCCATATTCAGACAATTAATCAATATTGTTTCTGAGGTAATGCTAGACTTATTAATTTCTTATGAATGATCTTATAAGTTGCTTCCAAATATATACACCGCTGTTCAAAAGTTTGGTATAAGTAAGGTTTTTAATGTTTTTAAAATGAGTTTCTTATGCTCATCAAGGCTGCATTTGTTTTAATAAAAAATACAGAAAAAACAGTAATATTGTAAAATATTATTACTATTTAAAATAAGTTTTCTATTTTTATATACTTTAAAATATAATTTATTCCTGTGATGCAAAGCTGAATTTTCATCAGCCATTACTCCAGTCTTCAGTGTCACATCACATGATCCAACAGAAATCATTATAATAACAGTTATAATAACAGTATAAGAAACAGTTGTGCTGCTTAATATATATCTATATATATTTTTGAACCTGTGATACTTTTTTCAGGATTCGTTGAAAGTCTAGCTGAAAGTATTAATTAATGTAAAAAAAAAAAAAAACAAGAAAAAAAAATACTGACCCTAAACTTTGAACGGTAGTGTATATTGTTACAAAATATTTCTACTGGCATTACATGACTGCATAATATACTTTGTTTTCCAGGAAAATAACTGTAGACATTATAGATACTGTTACCATGATATAAAACTACATATAATATCATACTACTCATATGCACATTAGCAAGCGAAAAAATGTGAAAACATTTATTAACATAACCATGGAGAATTAATCTCTCTAACACTTGTCATAAACACTGCAATCATCTACAGCCAAAAGATTGCCACCATAATTCAAGAAGAAAAGACAATATTTTTGACATTATATATAACAACAGCTGCTTAATGTATCTATTGACAAAGACTTTATCTCAAACATTATTGGTCAAACAGTGTCTATAGACAAAAGAAACATCCCAGAATTGACATTTTTGGCCCTTATTGTATCCCATTATAAATGTTCACATGGTTTAATGTGCCTTGAAACACCACATTTCATTTGCACCTCACATTCATCATCTTTTTCCCCATAGAGAAACAACCGATGTCTTTGGGTTTCTAAATGGTGGAAAACACTGGTCTTTCTCCTTGGATTACTGTCATCCTTTTGGATAATTTTTGTTCTCTCAGTTCATTTGTGACTTTATTCAACATGATTGACATGAGTGGCTCGAGTCTATTGTAAGACAGACCATGTAGACCCCTACAGGCAGCCTGTTCCCATAACCCAACAAAGAGGGAGCCAAAACTGAGAAAAAGTGCAAAATGGGGGAAAACAGTGCTGTTTTGCATTCCAGAGACTATTCCAATCATATGTCACCACGTTCAGTCTGTTCATTTTAAGGCGAGGACATTCCCCACATATTTTCCAAACACCACACTGTTATCAGATCCCGTTTCATGGCCAATTACTGGCCCGCAGTGTTGCGAGCACCACGCTTCAATGTCCGTGCTGCTACTCTGACAGCACATCACTCCCATCATTCTGCAATCAGATCTTCCCTCATGCTCTAACTCGTACAACTAAAGGTCAGAGCAATAAAACGAGGTCCCGAGTCACAATCTGACAGATTATATCACACACATGATAAACTGAATCAGCGGAATACGCAGTTGCCGTAGAAGCCTGGCCTGTGCAGTTGTGTTAATAAACAGGGCCATAAAATGAATTTAATAGTTTGCAATAAGTACAAAGCTTGCATTCTTTGTCGGTCGGGATTTATGGGTTCGCTGCCAAAACGCAAACAGCAACAATCAAGATACTTCATAAATGCATCGCTTTAGTTAAACAAGCACTCAATGGCTCCCAGAAGAGAAATTTCCCAAAGCATCCACTCTAAACCCCCCACCCCCTCAGCTCCATCCCAAATCCCACAACTGACATGAATTAAACAATATAAAAATGTTCATGGCCGGTGATTCCACGCCACAAATATTTTGAGAAGAGAGTGTAGAGATACGGCCAGCCAGAGAAAACGCCAAATCCATTTTGGACGATACCAATGAGAATCTTAATGTGTTACAGCATCCCTTAACCTAGGCATGGGACAGTGGTGCCCTGTTTATATAGATTGCAGGATGCTGAAGGACACTAGAGAGGTTACTTACACAGAATCCCTCAAAAAGATGCAATAAAAGCTTAAGATCCCTCAAAGAGCTCAATGCAATAAAAGGTTTAATACAGCATATAAACCCATGAGAGGTTTCAGTATGTGCAAAGCACACTTAAAACCAATTCAATCAGGTCAACAGAGTACCAAAACGCCTTTTTAGACAGTTTTGGCAGCTGTCAATCAACCCAGGACTTTTTCTAGGGTTATTGGTTTGTAAAAGACATCCAGGCTAATTCGTAAATAAGATAAAGTATGCAAATCTGAAATAGACTTGAATAAACATTATATTTAACTCTCAAACACTCAAATAACAATCAACATGCATCAGTGCACAAATATTTGTATGCATCCCAAAGCTGATTTAGAGAGTTAGAACTTTCTAAAAGTGCAAACTAATATATAATATTCAACATCTACTATAAAATGCATGCAATATAAGCCACGCTTTTCAACAAAGACTTCAGTGAGACTGACGCAAAATGGTTAATGTTTTATCAAGCAAGGAGGAAGAGTTTGTACAAAGCGCGTAAAGTTATTAAACTCGCATCCAAACACCTGGCAGTGACGGTACAACTCACCTGCGCTGTGAGGCGAACGAGCTGTGCGTCCTTTAGATGTGTGAAGAAACCTGCAAAGACAAAATGACTTGAGCTGTTCCTTACATTTCCAAAATCTCCAGCGTTCAGTAACAGGACTCCTGAGTTTGTGTGCAGCTCCTCCCTTTAGCAGCCATTCACTCCATCCGACCTCCGCCTTCTCGTACTTCACGAGTACAGTTGCAGATCCAGACTCGTCCAAAGCACTGCACGATCCAATAACATTCGTTGTAAGAATAAACGAACACTATTGCATTGTTCTAATTAAACAATTATTAAATGTAGAAAGTTAAATCATAAATAGGATATATAAGTTTCATACTTTAAAACTCAACACATCCCGTTTTATTATATTTATTTTATTTATTTAGTAATTTAGCAGACGCTTTTATCCAAAAATATATATGATTGCAGCTGAAATTGAAAAACAGCTATTTGACAGCTACCTTCAATGGTCACGTCGCCCTGAAGGGGTTTATTTTGCGATAAAGACCGGTATATTATACTGTATATTACACCGCTTATTAAACTGGCACTCACTAAATAAATAGGCCTACATGGAATATTGATTTGAGTTTAAATTACTTACCTGTATTTTACCTTAATGCTTCCGCAAAGAAAAGTAGTCCATTACCGTGAACAAAACAATCGGTTCCCTTTCATGGGAACTTCGAACTGCATCCTCTAGGTTTCCCCATAGCGACCCCTAGAGGACGCAGTATCTCGTTCCCTACTCAGGGAACCATGGTTACATAAGTAACCTGAGACGTTCCCTTTCATGGGAACTTCGAACTGCGTCCTCTAGGGGTCGCTATGGGGAAACCTAGAGGACGCAGTGTCTCGTTCCCTACTCAGGGAACCATGGTTACATAAGTAACCTGAGACGTTCCCTTTCATGGGAACTTCGAACTGCGTCCTCTAGGGGTCGCTATGGGGAAACCTAGAGGACGCAGTATCTCGTTCTCTACTCAGGGAACCATGGTTACATAAGTAACCTGAGACGTTCCCTTTCATGGGACCTTCGAACTGCGTCCTCTAGGGGTCGCTATGGGGAAACCTAGAGGACGCAGTGTCTCGTTCCCTACTCAGGGAACCATGGATACATAAGTAACCTGAGACGTTCCCTTTCATGGGACCTTCGAACTGCGTCCTCTAGGGGTCGCTATGGGGAAACCTAGAGGACGCAGTGTCTCGTTCCCTACTCAGGGAACCATGGATACATAAGTAACCTGAGACGTTCCCTTTCATGGGACCTTCGAACTGCGTCCTCTAGGGGTCGCTATGGGGAAACCTAGAGGACGCAGTGTCTCGTTCCCTACTCAGGGAACCATGGTTACATAAGTAACCTGAGACGTTTTAGCTACAAGAGGAAAACTCCAAGGATGTTATTTACAATAATATGTTAATACTGAAGTCATCTGAGGCAATTTTAATGTAATAGTTAAAAGAGACTCTATTTGCGAGAGTGAGCGCAGCGTGATACGAGAGACATGAAAGTAACGCCGGTTTCAATTAACCTGATGAAAATGTTAGTTAGTAACGTAATATATTACATTACACAGTTTAGGTAATATAACCTGGCTACTTTTTGATAGATTACTTTTGACCTAACTCGTTTATCACGTTGAATAGAATAATCCTGTAGCCTATATTAATTCTTCAATAATAATCCAAATTATAATTAAATAATCATGTAATCAATAAAAAGATAAAAAGTAACTGTAGTCTGATTATAAGAATTGTATTTGCATTTTATTTAGTGCTGTCAAATGATTAATCACGATTAATTGCATCCAAAATAAAAGTGTTTGTTTACAAAATATATGTGTACTGTGTATATGTATGTGATGTATATATAAATACACAAACATACATGTATATATATATATATGTATGTATGTATTCAAATATAATTATTAAAAAATATAAATATTTTATTTATAAACGAAACATTTTTCTTAAATATATGCACGCATGTGTGTGTACAGGATTTATACATAATAAATATACACAGTACACACATATTTTGTGAACAAAAACTTTTATTTTGAATGTGATTAATCGCGATTAACCGTTTGACTGCACTATTTTTATTACTTATTTGATGAGGTCATTTAGTAATAACCTCAATAAATAAATAAATATGATAACCAAATTAAAATGCTGAGCCTCTATAGGTACATACAATTCAAGGATGTTTTGGCCAAAAATGTGTGTGTAAGCGTATTGTGTGAGAATCAGACCAGAGTATTAGACCTGAGGTCGGTGTGTTTATGTGGGTCTTGGCAACATTAAAAAGAATGGCTGAAAATTGCGTTCTTGAACAAATAAATCAAGCAAACACCATCGAAGGAAAACGAGGATTTATTTGTTCTACATATATGACTTTGTTGAAACAGAAGTACTCAAGTGCTTCACCTCAAATTGCAAGCAAAATATCTCCTAGTATTTCCCCACGAATTGGAAACTGAGAGCAGTCAAATGTCGATCGCTTTGCCTGTAATTTGGCTACACAGGAGAAGTTGCCAGATAATTTTGGTCTTTTGATCTGAGTGCTTTGCCTGCACTATGTTTGCCTGAGAATCTCAGAATCTCACTTTTATAATGCGCTTTGGTTTTTAACATCAGTTGACCTCAGATATTAATATGAGTTCCTGAAAATATTAGCCGCTTGCCTTAACTTGCTCTTAGAAAGGGAGTATCTGAAGATTGTCTCTCTCTATGGGAGTACATGAACTTAATTTAACCAGGACATCTGAAGCAGCGAGAGTTTAACATCACAGAGAATTGTAGGTGAACCCCTAGGGTGCTAATATCTGCTCTGCTTTATATCTTTCAGGATGTGATTTCACATGACTATTCATCTCCAATGGCCTCGTGATTGTGGATACTGAGGATTTAAACTGCAGTAACTTACCAAGTAAGACACTTTTACATTTTCTGCTATAAATAATGAACTGTACAATGTATCACCTGTTGATTTTAATATACAGAAGAAGAAGTGCAGCATCTCTGCTATCACCTCAGTGAAGTGAGGACGTTACAGAACAACCTGATAATTCTCCTTGACCTCTGAACTTCTCTCACATTGATCCTAAACCTTCCTTGCATTAAAAAGAATGCGGCAGGATACAATGAACCTTTGGAAGTGGTTTTCCAGGGAGAAAGAACAATGTGTGTTTAACATTGCCAAACAGACAGCATCTGTATCCAATCTAAACCAAATCTGCTAATCATAAAAATGAGAAACCTGCATTAATAGGATAGTAAAAAGATACTGCATACTTTAAGATTATGCACAAAGGTTTCAAAATAACTTTGATCCACTTGAAAAACATTTAGATGGCTTTTTTCTTCTTCTGGACAAATTGAAAACTTGCAGCATATGGGTACTTGCCACACAACATATCTATACACATTTAAATAAACAAATTAGTAAATAAATAAATAAATATTTTAGGTTAAAATATATATGAATGTATAAGGGAAAGTGCAAACCTTTTTATTTATTTATTTTATTTTTATGTTTTCTAGTGACAAATAAAAAAAATACACTTTAAAATGTTGTGTTTTACATGAAAATGCTATTAGTCTTTAACTTCAAAATTTCACATTCAATTCAGTGTTACGTGCCATTTCTTTGTAATTATGAAATTTACTAGCAGTTTCTGAGTGAAAAATTGATATGAAATCAAAACTTCTGTGTGGAAATATTCCACTGTATCCTGTCAATTAATGTGAGGTCATAACATATGCATTTGCATACATAACTATAAAATAAATAATTATATAAGGCTCCATTTGTGGCCTGCTGAGAAGTCTGTGTGACTTTGTCTCCCCCTAGTGTTGATTTAATGCCAGTTCAGTCAATGTAGTATAAATCCATCTGTAGGTCAACACCTAAAACTGCTTTAAACTGGGTATTGGACATGCAGTTCCTGTGCCATTGACATTACAGCATGTTTTAATCAAATATTTGATCTTTTAATGAAGGACTCAAACTTCCTAATTCACTCAATAAGCTTTTATTAAAAATGTAACTATTTTCAGTTTTTTTGTAAACCATAAACAGGCAATAAAATAATCAAGCTCTTCACCCGAGGGTAAACAGAAGCTTTATTGTTTCAATCAACACTGACTACGAAGCAAATATTTACACACTTGATATATGATATGATATGAATATGAAGTTCTATTATTTAATCCCTCTCTACGGACAGCACAGCGCTCACAAATTTTAATCGCAGCAAATCACAATTTAATATAATAATTTACCATAAAATAATGTTCAAGGTGATTCAAATTCAAACAAACAACATGAGCTTTGAATCAAGATGTCCCTTTATCATTTAAAAAAATTTTCAAATATAAAACAGGTATTTAAATTGTAACATTTCACAATATGACTGTTTTACTGAATTTTTGATCAAATAAATGCAGTCTTAGTGCGCATAAGAGACTTCTTTTCAAAAGCATTTAAAGAATTGTACCAACCCCAAATTTTTGAATGGCAAATCGCTATTTATAGAAAGAGTTCACCCCAAAAATGTAGATGAGTTTGTTTCTTCATCAGAACAGAATTGGAGAAATTTAGCATTACATCACTTGTACTGGAGACGTCTGGATTATTGTAATGTTTTTATCAGCTGTTTGGACTCTCATTCTGATGGCACCCATTCACTGCAGAGGATCCATTGGTGAGCAAGTGATGGAATGTTACATTTCTTCAAATCTGTTCAGATGAAGAAACAAACTCATCTACTTTGGATGGCCTGAGGGTAAGTACATTTTCAAAATATTCTGGGCGAACTGTTCCTTTAATGTTGCATGCACGCCATAGCTGGTTGACAAAATAAATGAATAATTTACCATGAAATGTAGAAGGTGATTAAAATTCAAACAAACAACAAAAAAAGCTTGGTATCACAATGCCCCTTTATCCTTTGCAACCTGGAAACACTCGCTGGTGTTTACTGTCCGGCATTGAAAAGCTTCTTCCTGCCCTCCATGCCTGACATGGCCTCCACGTTTTTCCTCCAGTCTGTGACCTCTTCCTTCTGATGGAGAGAAAATGCTTCAGTGAGACAGAAAGACAGAGATGAGAGCAACTCAGATGGTTGCACAGCCGCGGCGGACCGTGGCAACACGCATCAGACAGACAGACGGGGCGGTTTAAATGCCAACGATTCATCACCACCGGGCCTTTAAAGAAATCACTTGATTTCTAAAATAACCCGTCTCTTCAAGACACAGCACATCTGAGAGTGTTACCTTTTCTTCTTCCTTTTTAACGGTTTTGAGGTTGACTTTGAAGTCGGCTTTCATGACTCTGGTGTCTGTGAGCGATCCCAGCATGGCATCTGCCGACTTCTTCACCCTTCTCAAGTTCGGCCGTTTCATTTTTCCTTTCAGTTCATAGATCTTCTGGGTTAATGAGAGAATCTGGAAATGAACAAATATATCATGCTTTTGTTAATAAATCTTTCAAGTGGCTGTATCAAGAAAAATACAAAATTTTCTTAAGAATATACTATTTTCATATGTTTGGAATAAGACTTTTTTTTAAAAGAAATTCAGCATTTAAAATTCAATTTATCCTGATGAAACGTGACAGTAAAAACATTTACAAAGTAACAAAAGAATTCGATTTCAAATCAATTTCAAAATAAAAGGTTTCAAAATTGATAATCAGAAATGTCGAATCAGAATATTCGAGTGATTTTTGAAGGATCATGTGACACTGAAGACTGGAGTAATGACGCTGAAAATTCAGCTTTGATCACAGGAATAAATTACATTTTAAAATATATTCAAATAGAAAACAGCTTTAAAAATATATATAAATAAAATTGCAATAATATTTCACAATATTGCCATTTTTACTGTATTTTTGATCAAATGCAGACTTGGTGATAGACTTCTTTCAAAAACATAAAAAATATCGTACCAACCAACCAACAAACAAATATTCATTAAAACATGAATAAATAAAAGGTAATACTTCAGAAATGTATATTATTGATATTATTTATGAGTTTAAGAAAGACTAAAAGGTCTAAAACGAGGAAGATTTAAAACTTGGGAAAATCAAATCAAATCCCCCTTCCAACCCCATTCTTTTGAATAGTGTATAATTTGTTTTTCATTTACATACCTCTGCATCATTTCTGGCGACTTTTATATTGAGGTCATATCGTGCTTCATCCACAATGTCAATCTTGTGGTGCAAATCTCTACAAAGCTCCTGCAAAGACCGATGATGATACATCAACTCAAATGGCTAACGCAAACACCATGAACACGAGTGCTTATGATATGTTGAGAGATGTTCTGGGATGCGGCCATCTGGCTGCAGTAACAGCTCCTAATGTAAATATCTGCCATAGTAAAGTGTTGCACCTGCACTTCTTGGACCGACAGGCCTGAGAGTTTGAGGGGCGGCGCTCTCTCCCTCAGGGTGTTTTCTCTCTCCAATTCTTTCTGCTCTTTTTCTTTCACCAGCAAGCTTTCTGCCTTTTTCAGCAGTTTGCTCTGAGGGTCAGCCGAGGAAAGGGTGAGAGAGGTGTCAGGTAAGTACAAAATACATCATTCTTCACTTGTGTCCACTGACAGCGCTGAACATTTGCACACGATTTCAGTGTTATTTTAGCACCCGATTCACTAATGCAAATCAGGTGATGGCACAAAAACACACATAAAACCAGTTCAGAGTACTCTTTTTAAGTCACAATTGTTATATACAGTATATTGTACATTGGTTTTCATTTTTGCATTTTTTGTTTTCATTGTGTTTATGTCATTTTAATTAGTACTTGTTTTTTTTAAATATCTCTATATACAGTTTTTATTATTTTTATTTCAGTTTTAGTTTTAGTTATATTAGTACATCAAGTTAAGCTCTGAACTAAAATATTAATAAAAACATTTTATTTTGTTTCAGTTAACAGTTCTTTTTTTTTTACCATTTTAGTTCATACTTGAAATGTTCAGCTTTGTTTCTGACCCACCTTCAGCAGAAGTCTGCGTGTTGCTGAGTACTTGGATCTGGCCTTTTTCTGCAAGAACAGTAAGAGTTAAGCCGAGCTCATTATAGTCTGCGGTCCTGTTAAGACAGTGCTAGTGCTGCGCGTGGGTCTAATCTACACGCGCCGTGGTGCATGCATTAACTGCCTGACCTGATTACTGTTGGAATTTCCAAACTGAGGGCTCAGTGTAGTTTTAAGCAGAGCAGAGCAAACGTACAGTGCAGATTAGTTTTTAACATGCTGTTCGGTGTCCTTACAGAATTACTGAGCGACTAAGAACCATTTAGAGCTGGATTAGTGTCATCGATTCCAGCATTCACTGGACTTTAATATATAGAGACGCCACCACGTACACTGCTACTTTCAATTGTTGCTAATCATCATGCAAACTATTAAAAGAGAAGCAATTAGGAGCAAAGCGAGACATATTACAAAATTCTCATGACAAATGCAATGGGAATTCACTTACCGGTCTGTGACGACGTCATTGCATGTAAAAAAAAAAAACAGCAGCTAGGCTTGTATATTTTACAGAAAATGTGAGTGCTGCTTAAAATTAATTTTAGATGTTGCCAGGGCTTTATTATGCAGCTGCAGAGTGTTTATGCAGTGTTTTTATCACATTGCTATGAAGTTGATATGGCGTTCTATGTTTTGAGTGGTTGCCAGGGCACGAATGTTCAGTTGCTAGCATTTAAAATGAATAAAAAAAACCTGATAATTCATCATAATTTGGTGCTTTATTAATTTAATTAAATGTTATTAAATTTTTAGAAATTACATAAACAAGCAGCAAATAGTATTCCACTGTAAATACATAAATAAATAAGGTTGTAATATTTCAGAAATGTGCATTATATGTGTTTAAGAAAGACTAAAAGTCTATAACTGGAAGGATTTCAATATTAGGAAAAATAACAGAAAAACTGAACAATTATATAGTTTTTATTAATATTTTGAATCGGTTTTATATTTATATTTTATTTGTAAATTTCTCATTTTCATTTTAGTTCAAATTTTAGTAGTTTTGTTGTGTTTTTGTCATTTTTAAACAGTTTTTTAAAGTTTTTACAGTTTTCTAAATATTTTTCAGTTTTAGTTTCAGTTAAATGAGAAATGTTGCCTTGGCATCTAGCTTCTTATTTAAATCTTATTTTATTTCAGTTATCATTTAAGTAACATTTTTTTATGGTTTTCATTTTTAATTACTCAGTTTTGGCGTCAGTTATCATTTTAGTTAACTATAATAACCCTGACTCACAGTTCATAATCATAACCTGGTGTAAATAAGCCATTTTGCATGAGTATGACATTGACAGGGTCAACAGTCTAATAAAGATAACACTTACCCTTCAGACATGGCTGCAATACACTATGTGACCTGAAAGAGAGCCAAAATAATTGTGGTCACTATTCAGCACTTCATCATTCATTTCTGTACATGTCAGGCATCACTAGTCAAATGCCAAACAACTGTCATGGATTAAGAGCGACGCCACAGTCAAGGGTTGCTTCTTAAAAAGCGTGTTTAGATGCATTAAATAAACCCGCCGTCCTTTGACATCAAAAGCTAGAGATCCACTAATGCAATTCCAGTATGCAGACGGTACACCGCACTGTGGCATTCAGGGTTACCGGACATTGGGTTTGGCTTTAATACCGATCATCGCTGCGACTCAAACACAGAAGAACCATGACCTTTACACTGCCAATATAACAAACCATCTCTCTGTGTGTATCAACCATTTTTCTCAGCGTCTTCAAAGATACATTCACTACAGCTTGCAGTTCAACGAGATCGGTGTCTCGACATTTCGGCCCTGTGGAGAAAACAGTGACCTTGACGGTCTCTCTGAACGCTGTGAGCAGGGCTTAATGGGGTTCCTCTGGGAAAATGGTGATGAGGGATGAAATTTAGAGGTGGATAGGAAGTGTGGACAAAACACACTGTGTTTTAATGTGAATTCAACCCTGTGATGGGAGACACTGACACCACAACGTCTGAAAACTGTCATCTACATGAGGATAGATCTGGCACAACTTTACCCACTCACAAAGTGCATGGAATGAATTAGATGCAAGGCAACGAAGAAGGATCCAGCGAATCTGGATTTCACAATCAAAGTGAAATATGTCATGAATTATATAATCTGAGGGGAACAAAGGCACTTGGAATATTGGCAGTAAATGACAAACACTCAACAGATTGTTGGCTTTGGTCCTGCTAATGTTAACGTCCTTGATATAACTGGCATGACTTTGGCAAGAAGCAGTCGAGTCATTGACCTGACATTAATGTTTGTCATTCTTCAGGACTTATGTATGACAATACACAGGAGTGAACTACTTTATTATTGCATTTGCAAGGGGGAAAAAAAGTCATATTTTTCACTCAGAATTTCATTTTGAACTACTTATTGGAAATCTGGTCGCCGTGTCTTAAATGTTTCCTCATACAATACTTGGATTATACGTCAAATTATGTTCCTGTGAATTTACTTTCCTGTGAAATTAATTTCAAACTAAGTCCATTCCAATGTGAAATGTAATTAGCCACCACTATGGTCAGTATCATTAGTCATCACAGATTTCATTTAAATTTGACTACCTTCACTTTTTATGTAGACAGCTCTGATAATATATCTAGCATTAAAATAAATGAAATAAAATTGGAGTCATTTTTAAAAATAATTTTTATATTATTGTTTTTTTTTAATAAAGACCCCTTAAATAAGTAAATAAGTGTAATTTTGAACTACTTATTGGAAATCTGGTCGCCGTGTCTTAAATGTTTCCTCATACAATACTTGTATTATACGTCAAATTATGTTCCTGTGAATTTACTTTCCTGTGAAATTAATTTCAAACTAAGTCCATTCCAATGTGAAATGTAATTAGCCGCCACTATGGTCAGTATCATTAGTCATCACAGATTTCATTTAAATTTGACTACCTTCACTTTTTATGTAGACAGCTCTGATAATATATCTAGCATTAAAATAAATGGAATAAAATTGGAGTCATTTTTAAAAATAAATAAATGCATATGTAAATTTAAATTTTGCCTAACAATTTTTTAAATAATTTTTATATTATTGTTTTTTTTTAATAAAGACCCCTTAAATAAGTAAATAAGTGTAATTGGCCACCACTATGGTCAGTCACCACAACTGTAATTTTAATTTTAATGACTAATTTATCATTTAATTTATAATTCATAATACATTTTAATTAACTAGTTTTACTTTTTATATAGGCACCTAAGGTGCTCTGAGGCCCTGTTTACACCTGGTATTAACACTTTCCTAGCCAGTGTTTTTGGCTCCCAGAATATTTTGTTGTATATGATCATGCAATATGTCAAATGAAAGAACAGAGTCTCCACTATTAAACAAACAAATAAAAGTTTTACTCTAGCTTCATGCACATTTTGAACAAAAAGCTGAGAAAATCATGTTTTTGTCAAAGACTACGTCCAGATCAGATTCAGAACGATGATCAAAACATAGGGCCTGTTTACACCTAGTCACTTCATGTGTTTTGTCTGATCAGACATCCGATTGTGAAAAGACCAGGTGTTAATGCCCTCCGAAACGCATTCGAGACGGATATAAATCCGATCGCTCAAACCACTTCAGGAGGTGGTCTGGGCCGCATTTCAGACGAAACTGGACCAGTGTAAATGCATTTGGTTGTTGAAACCACATATGTAAATTTTACTCCTCCCAAAATGTTAAATGAATAAATGTGTGAGAGCGTGTTATAGGCTATATGACATTGTAGTCAGATATGACTGCGCTAATGCAACACACATAACCGCGGACGAGTAGCTGAGTATCTCTTCAGCAAGCCAACGTGCAAACTGGCGCGAATGAAACAAAGTAAGACGCAGAGGGTCAACACTCAATCATCTTCATTAAAAGTAGTAAGACAAACGTATCTTTCTAGTGCTGATGCCACGTGCTCTCCTATTGCGATCTTTGATTTTGAAATGAGCTGATAATTAATAAAATGCAGCGATTATCTTTTGATTTCGTTGACGTGAACTCCGTTAAATTTAAATATAGCACAGGAATTGAAGATCGGATTTAAATCCATTTTGCGACGACACATTTATGTGGCCAAGTGTAAATGGAAACGTTTTAACAAATCAGATAAATATCCGATCAGCGAAAATGCATGAAATGACCAGGTGTAAACAGGCCCATAGCTGGAGTAGATTGCTTCCATCATCAACACCTCCAAAGCTTCACAGTCCTATACACTTCTTGGATCGGCATTTCATTTGGTAACGTTAGGCACTTTTGATTTATATGTTGTTTAATGCTTCAAATAACCTGGTATTTTACGGATCATTTAGTGCTGCTTCTTCGCCATGTTTTGATCCAGGGATTCAATACTCTTTCAGAAGATGTGTAATAGCGCCTACAGGTTAATGACCTAAGCTGGCAACTGAAAGACTGGGTTTAAACAATGCAAGAATTGAGTTAATAATCCAGAAAACAAGAATGTGTCAAGACATAGTTTGAATGTTGGTTTCAAAGCCTTGATTGGACATTTCAAAGTTAGTTCAAAGGTTAGTTTGAAAGTTATGTAGGCCTCATGTAGTAGGGATGTAGTTTTTGCTAAGGTGCTCTGAGGCCCTGTTTACACCTGGTATTAACACTTTCCTAGCCAGTGTTTTTGGCTCCCAGAATATTTTGTTGTATATGATCATGCAATATGTCAAATGAAAGAACAGAGTCTCCACTATTAAACAAACAAATAAAAGTTTTACTCTAGCTTCATGCACATTTTGAACAAAAAGCTGAGAAAATCATGTTTTTGTCAAAGACTACGTCCAGATCAGATTCAGAACGATGATCAAAACATAGGGCCTGTTTACACCTAGTCACTTCATGTGTTTTGTCTGATCAGACATCCGATTGTGAAAAGACCAGGTGTTAATGCCCTCCGAAACGCATTCGAGACGGATATAAATCCGATCGCTCAAACCACTTCAGGAGGTGGTCTGGGCCGCATTTCAGACGAAACTGGACCAGTGTAAATGCATTTGGTTGTTGAAACCACATATGTAAATTTTACTCCTCCCAAAATGTTAAATGAATAAATGTGTGAGAGCGTGTTATAGGCTATATGACATTGTAGTCAGATATGACTGCGCTAATGCAACACACATAACCGCGGACGAGTAGCTGAGTATCTCTTCAGCAAGCCAATGTGCAAACTGGCGCGAATGAAAC
Organism: Sinocyclocheilus grahami; assembly: GCF_001515645.1. Lineage (NCBI taxonomy): Eukaryota > Metazoa > Chordata > Actinopteri > Cypriniformes > Cyprinidae > Sinocyclocheilus > Sinocyclocheilus grahami. The sequence continues at coordinate 1,334,926 of NW_015505212.1, forward strand.
AAAGTAAGACGCAGAGGGTCAACACTCAATCATCTTCATTAAAAGTAGTAAGACAAACGTATCTTTCTAGTGTTGATGCCACGTGCTCTCCTATTGCGATCTTTGATTTTGAAATGAGCTGATAATTAATAAAATGCAGCGATTATCTTTTGATTTCGTTGACGTGAACTCCGTTAAATTTAAATATAGCACAGGAATTGAAGATCGGATTTAAATCCATTTTGCGACGACACATTTATGTGGCCAAGTGTAAATGGAAACGTTTTAACAAATCAGATAAATATCCGATCAGCGAAAATGCATGAAATGACCAGGTGTAAACAGGCCCATAGCTGGAGTAGATTGCTTCCATCATCAACACCTCCAAAGCTTCACAGTCCTATACACTTCTTGGATCGGCATTTCATTTGGTAACGTTAGGCACTTTTGATTTATATGTTGTTTAATGCTTCAAATAACCTGGTATTTTACGGATCATTTAGTGCTGCTTCTTCGCCATGTTTTGATCCAGGGATTCAATACTCTTTCAGAAGATGTGTAATAGCGCCTCCTACTGTATAACAGTAAAAACACGGAAAGCCTGAAAATTCCATCAATGGTGGGGGAAAGAGTTAAAATGCGCTTTGCTCGATCAGATCACAAGTATACGAGGGAAACACATTTCCGTTTACACCTTTTAAAACCAGGTGTAAACAGGGCCTTAGTTAAAGGGTTAGTTCAGCCAAAAATGAAAATTAGCTTGTGTTTTACTTACCCTCGAAGCATTCTAGGTGTATATGACTTTCTTCTTTCAGACGAATCCAGTCAGAGTTATATTAAAAATTGTCCTGGCTATTCCAAGCTCTATCATTGCAGTCAGTGGGTGTTGCAGTTGAACAGTACACAAGTCGTTGGCTTTGTTTGCGTGTGCAGACCGATCGGTGTATGACATCAAAATACCATACAGACGGTTCCTTATGCTTTCAAAATGCTCTCGAGGTATTTTGATGTCATACACCGATCGGTCTGCACATGCAAACAAAGCCAAAACCTAGATACTTTAGGCAATATAGAAATCCTGGCCAGGACGCGTCCTGGGAAAATGGCACGTATGGTCACCCTACCTTACTTTAGTCTCCTCTTGGTTTATATTGAAATATCCGACATTTTTCTTTGCAAATCCTCGGTTTGTACGTCTAATTCATGACTGGCGTTTTGTTTTGTTCTCTCTCCGCATTCGTCACTAGACTCTTGGCAAATCTGGCGAACATCATTGAGATCTCGTCTGGAACTTTAGAGAAGACAAATGCAAAATAACTGCAACTTCCCTCAAAAAAACAGAAGCATTGGACTTGAACTAAAGTGCATTTGCTCTCCATCTCACTGCTGTCAAGAAGAAACAATTAGAAGATCTCATTTGCGATGTTGAGAATATACAAAGCCGAGATCTGTTTACATTCATTTATCAGCTCTTAGATGCATTTTCCTGGATTTTCCTTTTTGCAAAAGCCATCGTGTTTTTCATTTACAAAACAACAGAAAACCTCAGCAGTGAACGGATCTGCAGCAGAAACAATATTGTGCTCCAGGAAATGTTATTACGGTGCATTAAAGTGATTTCTTACTCTTGGTTTGTGTAATAATGTCAATACAAGCCCACTGTGGGATTGCCCCCCTCATTATGATAATTTTTGTGCGTGGCTTCTTAACCAACACCATAATAACCCATCCAAACTATCATTAATGCATGAAATAATTCTCTTTTAAGTGACTCCAAAATAAGGGCCCTTTCGCTGCCAAGTATATTTCACAAATAATGTTCAGCTTGAATGTCCTCGAATTGTTATGGCCCTTTTTTTACCCCCACCAACACATTATCAGACATGAACCTAAAATAATCAGCTGCTCATTCCGGCTACTGCTAATTTGCCTGCTTGATGTAAATTAACACCCACGAAACACACACACACACACACACACACACACACACACTAGGTTCTGAGTCATGTGGTTCCCATTTTAATTACATTGGATTTGCATAACGATTTCCCATTAAGCAATTCCCCAGTGACCCTACACTGATCGGGAAAATTGCTCTCAAATGCCCACCTTATTAGCAACGAGGCTGACGTCACTCCCCCTCCATCACCACCGGCTTCTACTTGCCGAAAACATGCCCATCCAGAATGATGGAGTGACTCAAGGGTAATGAAGTCGCTAATCACTTGTAAGCGAGCGGGTTTAGATGTGGATGGGACGGGAGGGTTTTCATGCTTCAAAATGTCAGCATGCAGGAGGTCTTGATAAATCCACTTCTAATGCGTGCGCCTTTACAAATCGCTTGCAAAATCCTGAACAGCCTGTAATTCATAGCGGGTGAAACACCCGAACAACAGCAGGCTTGCTTATTAAACACCCGAGGTTGGCCTTCTGCCAAGGAAATGCCACCCAGTCGTATCTATACAGTATAAAAAAATTTTTTTTTTCAAAGTTGTAAGTAAAATAAAGATTACTGGAGTGCATTTTAGAAGAAAATATTAGTCTTTCTACTTCAAAGTTTCACGTTTAACTCAATGTGTTATTTGCAGTTTCTTTGTAATTATTTGTGATATTTACTAGCAATTTATAAGTGAAAATGGTTGACTACTACTACTTAGCATGCATTATACAGTAGTTAACTAAAACTATAACTCAAACCATAAAAAAAGTCATTAAGCATTAACTGAAATAAAATAACACATTTGAAAAAAAATGACAAAAACACACAACAAAATGACAAAACTGAAATCAAAATTAAAATAAAAACAGAAATTATAAAAACAAAAACTAAATATTCATAAAAATTATAATAGTATCTCAACACTGGTACTGAAACAAAATAAACTTATTTTATTTCAGTTAGTTGCTAAAGCAACATTTCTGATTTTCCCTTAGTTTAACTTGACATACTAAAATGACAAACTAAAATGAAAATGAAAATGTACAAAAAAAAAATATATATATATATATAAAAAGAAAATCACAAAAAAACATCAAAATTGATAAAACTTTAAATTTAAAATGAAAACAAAATCTAAAAATAAAAACAAATTCAAAATATCAATAAAAACTATAATAGTATCTGAATGCTACAAAAAAACTGGTACTATAACTAGCATAACTGCTATTTAGTGTGCGCTAAATATAGTGTGCACTACATTTTTTAAATGTAGCATTTTTGTTGTAAGCTGGTTTCCAAAGGATACATACTTTTATACTAGTATGTAGCTAAAATGTACTATTTCCACATTTTGACTAAATATTGACTACAACCATGGTTTTCAAAGGATGTATAGATTGTAGCTAAAATGTACTATTTTCAAATACTGACTAAATATTGAAAATATTGACTACAACCATATAACCAAACTATTCAGAAACTAGAATGTATTACTATTTAGTACGTTGTAGTATCGACTCCTATTTAGTTGGCACTACAAATACCTTGCATTATTTCAGCAAATACATAGGCTATTACTTCTAAGTACTACACCTAAAATGTCACTGATCTCCCAGCATGCAGGAGGTCTTGATGAATCCACTTCTAACGCGTGTGTCCTTACAAATCACTTGCAAAATCCTGAACAGACTGTAGTGGGTGAAACGCCCGAACAGCAGCAGCAGTGAGTTTATATGTACATCAAACACCCGAGGAGAGCATTCGGCCAAGAAAATGCCACCCAGCGGTATCATTTAGCTCAGGAGCACCGCTGAAAAACGGGTTATGGTTAGTGAGATCCATTGCATTCCGCTCGAGTGATCAGAGAAAGCTTCAGCAGCCGTGGATGGCGTCATTGCTCTCTGCGGGACGCGAGCGAGTGGTTAGCCTTCGGGATACTCGCTCGGATTCTGTCTTCACCCCAGCTCTCAGGGGGGAGTCGACTGTTTAACACGGATGAGAGCGCCCGTTCCCGGGGCAGAGAGAACATGTTTTTCTTGATAGGAGACAGAAGCGAGAACTTGTTGCTGTGTTTTGACATGCTTTTTTTTTTGTAACTCATATTCAGGGTGTTTATCTGAACTGGGGCTTTTTCAAACAATCTCCCGGCCTATCGGGAGGAGCATCCGGGGTTGTGTTTTCCCTCCTGTGGAATCAGGAACAGCCTTTATCTGACCTCAAACAGCCCCAGTGTGACAGGACCAAACAAACATCAAGCGCACACATCTATACGCACTGGGCCCGACTATCAAATATTTAGCTGGAGCCGCACTTGATCATTATGCTAAAGGGATGTGAGCTATGGAGAGAAACATCTGCCCTCGATCCACTGCTGCTGTGGAGAGTAGCTTTGAGAAAAATGTGGATAGATGAAATAAAATTCACTTTTCCCTTATGATACCCGCAAATACACATCGAGTCTGGTTGGGAGTGTTAAACCTCAAGAACTGAAGGTTGGTGACTTGATTTCTAAAATGAAAATGATAAATGTAGCACTGTTATGAACTATTGTATATGTGGTTATACTACGCTATACCACATATTTAATTATCAACACACCTCTCAACACTCTTATTCCCCTTAAACCAAGGCTTGATGACAGACAATAATGTTAGCGCACATTCAAAATAATTACATTCAATATGATGTTAATCTGTAATATACAACAATTACATTTGCAGAAAGCATAATCTCAAAATGAGCCTGAAATTCAAAATAACATGTCTAACTAGGCTTAATAAAGATCCATTTCCAAAAGCAAAATAAAAATAAATAAATAGACAAATAAATAAATAATACATAAATAAAACAAATCTGTACACTGTACACAAATCCCACCTACCTCAACTTAAAAAGTTGCCACGTTAAACAGTATAATCAAATTGGCCGAAGAAGTCATTTAAACTTAAATTATATTAAACTTAATTAAAACAATTGAGTTGAATTCCATCTACCTTAAAAAATGAAGTTGAAATTGGTTAAATTATTTTGATGAGTTAAAGTATTGGGGAAAACAATGTTACCATGACTTATTGATCACATCATTTTTAGTGTATTTAGAGTGTGAAATTGAAAATATTAACTACAATTAAGTAATGTTAAAATATTTGTTAAACACAGTTTTATTTATCAAGTGCTCATATTTATTTTATATGATTTTTTCAATGTTTATTTTTTTGTAATGTCATAATTTTTTATAATGAATGTAATACTGTTTTGATCTGTGGGCTATTTGCAATGTTTAATATTTAATATTTTTCAAAGTGTAATTTTTGGTGCATACATCATATGAATGATTAATTATAATAACAGCATAATAGTGATTATTATTATTCAACAAATTTATAATTAATTAAAACTGCTTAATAATACTACTACTAATAATTGTTATTATTATTATTTAACAAAAACATACAAAAGTGCATTTTTTTAAATTAATTAATAGACAGTAACAAGCTGGATTTGTGATATTTTGACCACTGAAGAGGAAATGTCCCCGATTTCCTTTAAAAAAAAATAAAAAATCTGGTCAACATAACATTGCCACTCTAATAATTAGGGCCTGACCACACTGTGCAAACATATTGCATGGCGTTTGGGGAAAAAAGTCAAACAAACCAAAAAGTGCAAATGATCACCAAAAGCAATATAGTCTCAAGGTTTGTCTTTTAGAGCAATCAGTCGAAGTCAATCGATCAGTCCAAGTGCTTTAAATGACATAACATTCTACAGCAGTGAAAGTGAACCATCCCTCTTGTGCTCATATTAAGCTTCTCAAACATTAACACCTATATCACAGTCCACCACTAGGGGTCAGAGTTTGACATATTTGCACAACTGCACACTGAGGACAACAACTTCTATAATAAAACCTTGTATACTGTATATCTACAGTATAACATTCCCATTTATCTCAGTTTCATCCCAAGCCCTTCACTAGCAACTATCCTGAGCTGTCATGTCAAATATAAGTCGTCTACTATACTATAGAAATTATGATTTATATGTTTACTGCAAAATATTTAATATTGTAAGAATGCATAGCTACTTTATGAATTGGTTGTGGAGATCTACAAACCAGCTCATCAGCTGACACCTCAGTGTAAAAAAATAACAGTTGCATCTGTATAACATCTGTATGCAACCAAGATTCAGCTTAGCAACTGTACAGTGACATAACATATAGCTGAATGCCACAAGAACAGTAGTTAAGAAAATTATATAGTAAACTAGAGGGAGCTGAACTGAAATAGAAGGCATTCATTTACAAAGCAAACAGTTGAAAACAGTGCGAGAATTAATTGTGTGCAGATTGTTACATCAGTTCATTTGAGACTTTTTGAGCCACTGAACCTTGTGGCATGTGGTCTACTAACTTGGATTTCCATGGCAACTGTATCCAGCATCACCCTGTTGTGTCTGATGGCTGTCTTCAGCAGGAGCTGAGGGCAGAATGACTCCTGTTCCCTGCACTGCAAACCATTTAGGAGCTGTCAAAGAAACACACATTCACATCTTCAGTATATCTATGTACTGCATACACCATTTTGAATGCACACTTCAGTATCTTTGCTTGCTTCCTAGTAGTATGCATTACAACTATTATGTACTAACATCTATATGTGCTGTATATAACTAGTATGTAGACTACTACAACTTAGCAACTAAAACTAAAACCATAAAAAATTTAAGAAAATACTTGAAATAAATGTCAACTGAAATAAAATCAAATAATTTTTTTTATAAATACAAATCCAAGAAATTAAAATGAAAAATCGATGCAAACTATAGACATAAAAAAAGAAAAAGAAATGTACTACAAATGGTTATTAGTCAACTAAAACTAAAACCATAAAAAATTTAAGAAAATACTTGAAATAAATGTCAACTGAAATAAAATCAAATAATTTTTTTTTATAAATACAAATCCAAGAAATTAAAATGAAAAATCGATGCAAACTATAGACATAAAAAAAGAAAAAGAAAAACTAATAGAAATGACAAAAACAACAAAATTATTAAAACTTCAAACAGAAGTGAAAACAGATCATATAAAAATACAATAAAATGTAGAATATTAATAAAATCTATAATAGTATCTCTATGATATTAAACTTATACAGTAGTTATACTACAACTAGTATAACTGCTATTTAGTGTGTGCTATACATATAGTGTTCACTTCCTTTTTAAAGGCATACTGTAGCATTTTTGTTTGAAGTTGGTTTTCAAATCATTTCTAATATATAATAACCTTCTAGTATGTAGCTAGAATCATTTTCAAATATACTTAGAATGTACTAACACTAGAATGTTCTTCTATTTAGTACATTCTAGTATGGACTGCTATTTAGCTGGCACTACAAATAGCTTTCATTACTTTAGTAAATACATATTACTTCTAAGTACTGCAACTAGTGAACTATACTGTAACTAATTTTAGTACTGTATATTCTACTTTCAATAATGCACAACAATTAGCACGTACTTCTATGTAGTTTGCACAAAAAACATTATGCACTACTATTTAGAATGTACGAACACTACTATTTAGTATGTACTAGTATGGACTGCTATTTAGTTGGCACTACACATAGCATGCATTAACAAATACACAATATTTTGAAGTACTACAAGAATGCATACTTTCAAGAATGCACAACAAGTAGCATGTACTGTTATTTAATTTGCGCTTAAAATAGTATGCACTACTTTTTTGGTTTTCAACGGATATTTTGCATTACCTTTTGATTAAACCTGTCCTTGTGTATAATGTCAATCGAAAAGACATCAAGGGAGTCTTCATATCATGAGTGCATCCAGAATTACCCAGGGTGACTCTAGGTGCTGAATGACCCCAGCATTGACTCTTAGACCAGAGGGGTGAGCTAGGCTATCGGATCGGGTTGACTTCAGCACCCCTTATTGCCATGCGAGTCCGGTCTGGTGCTGTTTTCCTTCATTGGGACTGATAGAGCATGAGACGGCCAAGAAACGCTCCACTGAGCCGCAGATGCCTCAGATGGACAAGGTCACCAAAGGGCAGCCGCTCACCAGAGGAACCTTCACCATGCCTACAATCTTCAAAAGTCGACATCAGTATTACTTCTCACATCAGGAGGCCAGAAAATGGAGACTTAATCACCTGTTTAGACATCATGCTGAAATAATTGCAGCTTAACTTGGATTTCAATTCATATTTTGTTATTACTAAGAGATAAAAAAATAGGAATATTTGAAGAAGGTTTTGTATTTCTTAAATAACACAATAACAGAATGTTCTAACAGAGTTCATTTTACAAACAAATCTGAAAGCATATTTGGGAAATTCATATATCATTGAGAAAGGGTTAAATTGGCACCAATTAGCTTATGACCCTGAATAAATTGCTTTCTGCATTGATCTCGCTGATTAGAAAGCCTCTCATCATAAACCTGACTGCATCCATCATCAGATGGACCTTAGTTATCACCCCATAAACCCACAACAGATTTTAGGCACTAAAAATACATCAATAACTGTGTAAAATAAAATCAGATACCGCCTTCACAAAGTCGCAATGTCATGCTTGCATAGCATAGTGGTAGCCCTCGTTTGTTGTGTGGGTTCTCCGTGTTTTTGTTTTTTTCCCCCTTCAAGCTGCTGGTGATGTCCTAGGGGTAGGAGGCAGATGTCAGTCATGAGGAGGCCTGATAATTAGCAGGGCCTCCGCTGGCATGCCTGCTCGGGGAGCGTTCTCCTGGGCTTCAGGTGGGCTGCGAATCTCCTCATTTGTCTCCTTCAACCTGTCAGAGAAGAAACTCCAAACACTGTATTATTACAGCCAAGAAAGTTCCATGTTCACAAAACTCATGGGACAAATTCTGACTCTGTTTCACAATACAGAATCCCCCTTAAAAGCAGGTTACTAAAATGAGTCCTCGTGTTACCACTTTACAATAAGGTTCAGTTTGTTAACATTAGTTAATGTATTAGGTATCATCAACAAATAATGAACAATTCTTTCAATAATAAATACAGTATATTTAAAACAATTCTTGCAAAATCAGTTTAAACCGATATTTTCAGTTTTGTTTGGAGGCAGCAAAAACAAAATGCAATAATTGGCCTTACCTATGATTTAAACAATACTATTGTCACGAATTCGGTCCATGGACTTCCGTTGATTCACCACCAGAGGTCACCCTTTCCATTACATTGACTCTCGCACAACACAAACTGTTGCATAGCACCCTGGACTACATATCCCATCATTCATTGCACTGATTGCACTCAGCACAGATTGCCCACAGCTGTTTCACATCACTCACTCACTATATATCACTCACTCAAACTACCATTCACTGCCGAGTATTACTTCGCCTGTTAGTTTTCCTAGTTCCTGTTATCCTTCCTGTGTTTCCTTGTTTTGCCTTGCCTTGTCAGTTTTCTCGGTTCTGATCTTTGCCTGTCTCCCTGGATTTATCCCTCTAGTCTCGCCCCTGTGATTCTGTCTGCCGATCGTCGACCCACGCTAGCCCTAGGACCATTCTTGTGTTTTGCCCGCCATATACCTGTCTGCCATTATCTGACCCATGCCTGTTTTATGACCACGTCTCTGTCTTCTCCTAATAAAGAGCTTGCATATGGATCCGCACGTCTCACGTCTTGTCAGCCCCATTACAAATATGAAGGAGGTTGTATGCATGTTTATGACAACTGTCATTAAGTGTCATTCGCTCAGTTATGTAATTTTTAATGCAAATAT
>NW_015505212.1:1345226-1397500 GCF_001515645.1 Sinocyclocheilus grahami
CACAGCTGTTTCACATCACTCACTCACTATATATCACTCACTCAAACTACCATTCACTGCCGAGTATTACTTCGCCTGTTAGTTTTCCTAGTTCCTGTTATCCTTCCTGTGTTTCCTTGTTTTGCCTTGCCTTGTCAGTTTTCTCGGTTCTGATCTTTGCCTGTCTCCCTGGATTTATCCCTCTAGTCTCGCCCCTGTGATTCTGTCTGCCGATCGTCGACCCACGCTAGCCCTAGGACCATTCTTGTGTTTTGCCCGCCATATACCTGTCTGCCATTATCTGACCCATGCCTGTTTTATGACCACGTCTCTGTCTTCTCCTAATAAAGAGCTTACATATGGATCCGCATGTCTCACGTCTTGTCAGCCCCGTTACAACTATACAAACAAAACATGTGGTAACATTTTAACTGATTTATTTGTATAAACATCCTACTACTGAAAAAGCTCTTTATGTGCATTAACTAATTTGTCATATGATCAACCATTTAATAACTACACTGTAAGCTATGTGTTTGATTCACTAAAAAAAGAACCGACTCATTAGAAATATTCATGAGATCAGTTCCCTTTCAGTCGGTCACTCTCGACGTCACGTCGGAGGACCGACGAAATTGGGATCTCGCTTAGAGGGACCAATCTACTTCGAGTGTAAACTAAACGAGCCAATGCACATTGGCATGCGATTATTGCATCCAGCTGCTGCTGATCACAGCGTGAGTATAAGTAGGCAGCAGGTGCAGCGCATATTCAGCTTTTCGCTGCGGAGCCGAGCGATCACATCGTTCCGCTCCTGACTACTCTACGGAGAGAAGACTGAACGAGTTCAGCACGCTCTTGGAGAGCTCTTCATGTTGGCGGACGGCGCTTCAGCGGTGGTGGTTTCCCGTGTCGAGTGGGTTGCACACATCAGGCCGCACTACCCCCTGATTGTGTTGCAAATGATCATCTCCCCTGTGCGCCTCAGCACGCTAAAAGAGCTTTTCCCCCTAAAAGAGCAATTCAGTCTTCTCTCCGTAGAGTAGTCAGGAGCGGAACGATGTGATCGCTCGGCTCCGAAGCGAAAAGCTGAATATGCGCTGCACCTGCTGCCTACTTATACTCACGCTGTGATCAGCAGCAGCTGGATGCAATAATCGCATGCCAATGTGCATTGGCTCGTTTAGTTTACACTCGAAGTAGATTGGTCCCTCTAAGCGAGATCCCAATTTCGTCGGTCCTCCGACGTGACGTCTCTGTTCCCTCCTTCAGGGAACGAGGGTTACATACGTAACCGAGACGTTATGCTGTTTGTTTATTAATCACTAAAAAGAATTGGTGCAAAAGAATCATTCATTCAGGGAATCGGGCTACACAGGTTGTACTGTATGTAGTTGATTCACCAAAAAGAATCAGTGCATATAAATTTATTTGAATGGCGGATTAGATTTGTTGTGCTGCATGTTTTTGATTTACTTTATATATATATATAAAAAAAAAAAGAATTGACTCATTAGAATTATTCGGGAGTTGGAGTAGTTGTGCTGTTTGTTTTTTTTTTAATCACTAAAAAGAATCCGCACATAAGATTAATTCATTCGTGGAATCGGACTACACAGATTGTGGTGTATGTAGTTGACATAATTCAACATATAATACAATACATCCAAAGTGTAAAAATATACAGTCTACTCCGCTTTACTGCAATGCTGCCATCCTGCAGATTGAAAGTTTGCATTCTTTTAATTCACCAGACTTGAACTTACAATGTAATGAAATTTGAATTAGCTGCATTTCCTGCATTCGCATATGTATGAACGGAAGTCTTAATTTGTTAACTGAATCAGACCCCACCAGTTGCGCTTTATGTTTTCAGATTACTGTAATGTAATCTGTTGTCAGTTCTGTGCTACTTATTCAGTTTTGTGCCACCAATGAATATATTGCAGGGAACCCTGATGGAGTATTTTAGTACTGTGTTCAGTCTGCGCTGGAACTGTTAACCAAACCTAACGTCATTCGATATTTTTTAATATAATTGAACCATCTTGTATTCGGTTCTTGGTTTAGGCTGTAAAGATAATAAAGCTCAAACATTCTCTGATCAGAGAACTTGTGTTCCTCCAGCTTGCTTAAAGCCAATTTTATTTCTGCCAATATATTGTCCATACAGCTGTGCAGTGCCGTTTCTGTATTTGCGGGCTCCCTCTGGCATCGATACATCTTATAGAGCATTTTCTTTTATCACCCAGCACTTATTTCACCATGGAGAAATACACCTCAGGGGGCAAGTGTGACGTAGTGACACTTGCGAGCAATTCCAATAAAGTCAGGGCCCTGAACCAGGACAGTTTTTCACCCATAATGACTGCCTTGGCTCCACAGCCGGGGCCACGGTGCCAAAGGAAATGTGTCTTAGAAGAAGACGACTTAACTTTTTTATCACGCCAATGTATATCTTTAGCTGTCACCTTTATCTTCTGCTCCTGGTCTTTCTCTAAAAGAGCTACGCTTATGGTGGGTGAGCAACACGAATCTGGAGCAGTGACACAATGTGCCGTTTCTCTGTCTGTTCTTCATTAAACTAAGTGCAATGTTGTGTTAACCTCCATATTACCTCTTTTTTTCAGGACTGAAAACTGTTTTTGCTCCCAACAGCTAACTATCGTACTTAAACGGTTTGAGAAAAAAAACAATAGCGAAGGATGGTGCTTCAAGCAGCGGGCATCTTGGGATTTGGCTCTTCTTTGACACAATGCAAGTGAATTTCAGATCGGCATCAAAGCTATTTGAATGAGCTTCGTTCTCTCTGAACACTTTGAGGAGACAGCTCCATGAGGCGTTGTAATAAACTGTGTGCACTATAGCAGAACTCTATATGAGATATAAGGCGATGATAAATTTGACTGCTATCTATTCTGGTTCTCTAGACAACCTCGAATGAAAGGGACAGGATTTATCAAAGGATAAATAGGACTCTTTTTTTTTTTTAACCGTGGTCTTTTGATTTGTTCCTTTTGCAGTGATAATCGTGTCTAATAATGGACCGTAGTTTGGGAAACACTGATCCAATCGGTTGTACAAACAAGTCCTTGGGGTTATTTCCACATTAAAAGCTCATTCAGATGATACTTGACATCACAAGATAAGCATGTTCAGTGAACTGATATAATATTACTACCCTTTATAAAATGTACTGTACAACAAAAATGTTTACAAGGACAGATATATGTTCACACAAAAATTAAATCTGTTTACACACCCACATGACATTCCAGAATACCAACATGATTACTTCATGACGAACAAAGCAACATATAAGAGGTTATCACTCTCAAAACAAATCAAACCATTGAAATCATTTCAATTATGAAACAGGTTCATATATTTGGTTTTGAGGGACTAGATATATTTGCTGCTGCTGGTTGGACTTGCTACTGCCAACAGATACACAGAAATGCTGCTGTGAGCATGTAAAATATGGTGCTGCTGCATGAATAGACAATAAACAAATCCTGTAGCAGAACTAGACAGGTGGTGCTGGGGGAGGTGGAGGGTTTCAGAGAAACTTGCACTGCAGGGCCAGCTTACCACAAACACTGAACCAGACTATTTAAACATTGAACAAGCAAGCTCATTGGCTGCAGAATCAGCAGAGGCCAATCAGCTTGTGCCATGTAGTAAATGGCATGACTGTATTTACATATTTGCATTTAGCAGGTGTTTTTATCCAAAGGGACTTACAAAAGAGAAACAAAGTAAACAATATTTGTAATACACAATGCCAGGACTGCATGTGGCAAATTGAATATAAACAACACAACAGCCTGCGCCATCTAGAGTTTCATGAGAATCCAATTCAAATATGGCAGCACATCAATAACCAAACCAAATTGGTTCTTGCATGGCTACAAGACATCATGACGAGTTGCCATATTTTATTATGCGTTTAGACTGACAAAAAATTTAAAAATGCAAAAAAGCAAAAATATCTTTATTTATTTTCAAGATGCCACTCAATGAATTGTATGCAACTGTTTTATGGTTAGTTCAGAATGCAAAGTATTTTACTGCACAATACAAAAGCATTGCATTCTGAACATATTAACAGTCAGATATAGTTTTAATGAAGCTGGGATATTCAGAGATTAATCTGTAATAAGAAGGATTGGATATTGATCCCCTAAAACCGCATGACAAACCGAACATGTTTGGATGAGCAAGGATATTTTTAACCTTTAATCTCTACATTTTTGTTCACCGTGTTTTAACAGCGGGGTACAAACACAGGTGGTTCATTACCCATCTGAACATCAGGATTAACATTTATGCCATTATTCTAACTAAACATCTCCTGTAGCTGCCATTTCAGGATCGCAAGGGACCAGTACATCATGTGAATCTCTCTCTCTGACCGACTCATGAATAATGAGTAATTATGAGATGCTGATCCACCAGTAGAGCTCCGCAGTGATGTGATTATAGATAAAGGGGTGACCTTCGCATCCCTGCTCTCTTCTGCCCTCAGTTCAACCTTAATCAACACAGATCAGTTCAATTTACTCTGCTTGCCATCACTTGGAGCTACGTAGGCAGGGACAGTAGACAGGTTGAAGGCGAGTCTGACACCCACAGCTAGTCTCTAGTTTTGTACCGCTGTATAAATGGTGCAAGCGATATCCATAGTGCTTCCAGGGCTATACTATTTCAAAGCACACTGATAGTTTTGTTGAAAACGCTTCGAGCAAAGCATCTCAGGCAAATTTACTTGTGAAGTGTCCACCCCGTAGGAAAGAAAAATGGCAAATGAGATCTTTTTAATATCAATTGTTTCTCCTAGACAATTACATGAAATGGAATGCAACTGGAGACTTGCGTCTCCTGCTTCTTTGATTTTTTTCCTAAGGAAAAAAGCCCTGGCAAACTCAAATGCGTTTCCTGTGAAGTTTCAGGAGACATTTCAACAATGTCCTAAACTATTCTCAGATCTGCCAAGATGCCAAGATGCCAAGATCGGAGATTTCAACATACAACTTTTAAATTTGTCTGTCTGATGGGACACAATCATAGCCAATCAGACGATGTTTGATGTTTAATAATATACACCTATCTGGAGTGAGATTTTGGACCAATGAGATTTCACGGTGAGCAGGGCTACTCAGCACAACACCGCATTAATAGAAACCAAGCATTTGACCTGTCCTGACACCTGTCATTGTATGATGTCAACAATTTTATTTCTATGTATTACTATTTTTTATTTGTCCAAATAATTTTAAGTGAAAATTATGTTCCCTCAGCTATGAAAAAGCAATCTCTGAGCAATACAGTATGCATCTCCATTACTATATACAGTGCTGGACAATAAAGTGGGCGACACATCAAATGATAACATGCAATATTGTTTTAGACATGCAAAAAAAACAGGTTTTGAGCACAGCCTTGAGCCATTTGGAATTTTAAAGGCTACGAACGAACTGCTATTTGTAACAAACACGTTTGCGCTCAAAATTAAAATCGTAGCATTTTTCCTCCTTCCATGTTCTCCTGCAAGTAAACAGATCAGAGCGATGATACGTGTGGCAGACGCGGCATATGAAGGTGCAGACGCGTTTAAAGCACTGAAGTCTGAAGAGTGCGAGACCCTCCTCCGTCATGTGTCTGCACACGCCTGTTTGTGTGTGTTTGTGTGTGATTCCTTCCTTTGTCACAGATAAAGTCATGCCATATGTCTGCTGCCACAGCTGCTGATAAAATACTCACAAATAACCTTCCTGAAGCTGTCAGAAGCCTCTGATCTGATATTGCTTTCTTCTCACAATAAAAGCTAAATCTAGCTCATCTGAATTCATGGAAGAGAAGAGGAGAGGCAACAGAAATGAGGTACACAGGGAGCTAGAACAGCGTTCGCTAACACGTGCCACGCTGCTACATTTCTGCGCACACCTTTTAAAAAGGTCACATGACATGTACCTGGCACTGATAGCCAGCTGGCCTTTTGAAAATGCTTATTACTTAAAACAGATTTGATCTAAGCGCTCTAGTTGTCTTAACACGTTGCCTCGAGGCACAGACTCTTTTCTGCTTACAATCCGCGACAAATTAGCTGTGTGGTAGGAAAGCTAATTAAAATAAGCTAAGCATTATGAATCACCTGCGCTGACAGCCAACTGCCACCGGTGACGAATGCTACCGATTGACGATATTGGCTTTAGTGTGAATCATTGTTACCTTTATCCGTGGATGTTAATGGTGGGATTTAGAAGGTGTGCTCTGAGGCCTCCTGGACGGGTTTAGCATTTAAAGCCACTCTTTTCAGCCGAGACGTCGGCCGGCTCTTTCAAAGAGTTGAGCTTGAATACTCACCTCTCTTTTCTGGCCGATGCTAGACTTATGAGACAGGAAAAATGCATTAGTGGCAACCCAGAGTGTTTTATTCATACTCTTGAGTGATTTCGGAGGTTGCTGGCCAGCTTGCCTTAGGTTTGTAATTTGATAGATGACAACTAGCGATGCAAATCTGAAGTCAATGTTTCAGTGTTTGACTGTTTATATGTATGTGTAGCTGCATAGGTTGAAGTGTCTTGGAGATGTTGCCACAGTTCTTCTGGATTTAGTCTGTCTCAGTTACTTCATGTCATTCCAGACGTACTGGATGATGATGAAATCAGATCTCTGTGTGGAGCACTGTCAGACTCATTGTGCATATGAAAATCTCACTGCATTATGACAATTAATGGCAAAAGGAATGTTTAGAAATTTAAACTGATATTTCCTACTGACACACTACAGCAAAAGATAGAAATAACTGGTTAAATACATTATTTTTTTGGATGGTGAAAATACTAATTGCCTGTGAAAAGACTTTTGCACAGTAGTGTGTGTATGTATATACACACACACACACACACACGCATATATATTTCTTTTATTAAACCAAGGATATTTTGAATCTATTAATCTTTTTCATAAACAAATAAATGGGGGAAGAGAGAGAGAGAAAGTCTATAATATATACACTGTATATATGCATTTATATAAATATATAAACATTATATATATATTTTGATAGGATTTAGGACAGCAGGGGGAAAAACAATGCTAATTGCTAATAATAAATTGCAACTAGCCGTATAATCATGCATGGTAATGATAACAAAATAAATACACTTACTAGCTTTTACAGTGGAGGAGGCTCTCCATTTCTTTTTCTGTTGAAGTCAAAGGCTGCACTTCTGGTGCAAATTAATTTGTTACAAGGTAGAGGCTAGTCAATGTAGCCAAATGCTGGTGTGGACAGGTTGTAACATGCCTTCATCAGATGAATAATCCTGCAAAACTGGAATACAAAACCACAAGTTAACAGAAACAACACAGGATCACAGACAAAGAAAAATATGGCCTGCGTCGACCACAATGTGTTTTTGTGGCAAATTAGTTGCTGCCAGAGGCATGAAACTATTAAAATTCAATTCTGGATGAAAAACAGCGTTGGTGCAATGACTAAAACAACAGCTGAAAGTAAAATCTTCAGTCAAAGGAAAAACCAGGGTTTTTGCATTTTCTACAATTAAATGTTGAATTTGACTCCTGACTTCCTAAGCAACATGTGTACAGCAAAGCCCAGTCTTGTCTTAATACACATTTTGAATGCTTTTTTAGATATTAATCAATTTTTTTTAATGGCCTGACCTCAGCTTCTATATGCAGGGTGCATCTTCACAGCATACCAAGAGTCCTGTTGATGATACATCAAGTTCCCCAGAATGCAATAATTACTGTGACTCCGTTAGAGCGGGGTGACATATCACCAAAGCACAAGATCACATTCATCTAAATGCCTGTCACAACAGGAAATGATTGGTCATTCCTGAAAGAAGACTGGACAAATGCCATAATTTCACGGGGAACTCGAGGGAATTACCTTGACGAGAGACTTCCTGCATAAAGACAGATCACTCATATGTGTGCTGCGATTATCATGTTAACATGCTTAGAGAGAAGACTTGAGTATAGCAGGAGAAATGTGATAAAAGCAAAGCTCAGATTTCTAAATTTGCCAGATTCCCATGATGCTTTCTCCGCAAGTCTGTCTACAGATGCCAGTGCTTTTTTTCCCCACTTATGTAACATCTGGTGCTTTAGGATAAAGGATAAAAATATGATTAATTCTGTAGAGACTTTCTCTAGATATAGAGATGGAATAAGATATCTCTATAGAGATACTGTATGATTAATTTAAGTTTTGTTAACCTAATAAACTTGAATGGATGTCCAATGACAGATTTATTTCATTCATAATCTTTCATCATGGGAGAAATCAGTCAAGAGTCATTTGATTTATATGATGGTATGTATATGCACAAAATTCTATCTTCTTACTGTACAAAGTTATAAAGCCCTTCAGAGCAGGTAAAGTCATTCTGTGACCTTCTTTTCGCACACTTTTCATTTTTAATGCAGAATTTAATCAATCCTCTCTCACTCTCATCTGCACAAAGGAAATTGCCATCACTAATGAATGGGAACAAAAAATGACTAAGTTAGTTTTTAAGCCAAAGTAAACACTGTTTAATTTCTCAGTAAGATTAAGGGGAAGTGTGGACCTGCATTATAATGGAAGAGTGACTGATGGTTAGTGTGTGAGCTTAAAATTCAATGCATAATACTAATAATGCCTGGTTTTCAGATTTATTTCAGAATAAGAATTTCTAGACTTTTAGACAATCATCTCAATCAAAAAGTGGCACAATATAACCAAACTCACCCTATTTAATATATATATATATGTTTAATTATTATTCATGCTTTATGGCCTCATATTAATTGAAGGTCTACATTAAATATTTGTGCTACAGACAATTAATTTAAATTAATTTGTCACACTGCAAGAGTAATTAAGAACTACAAAAAAGTATTAAAATTAGGTGTTGTCTAGAAACTAAACACGACTAAAAATAGTAACCATATTTTAGCACCTAAAATACACACACAAAATAAAAAATAACAATGTATCCCTTAAGAAATAATAAATAAATAGTAGATTAATTAAAATAAATGATCTTAAAACTAAAAATAAATAAATAAATCAGTAAATACATAATGTATTTATTATCTGAAATTTAATCTTAGATAAAAAAAAGAGATAGAATAGAGGAAAAAGAGAGAGAAAAATAGAGGAATAATAGAGAAAAATAGAGAAAAAGCCTGGAAACGGAACACATTACTAAAAATAGTGACCATAATTTAGCACCTAAAATATACACCTCTTATGTTTATTTTAATTAAAAATTCTGGTGTGAACTAAAAAAAAAAAAAAAAAAAAAGAAAAATGTTACATTTGACAGATGCTTTAATGCACAGTATGCATGTTGCAAAATAAATGAACACATGACTAAAAATAATGCCCATATTTTAGTTCCTTAAATATACATATCATATGTTTATAAATTAGGGCTGTCAAATCGATTAATCGCATCCAAAATAAAAGTTTGTGTGTTTACTGTGTATATTTATATGTATATATAAATATACACATGTATATAATTAAGATATATGTAATATATATTTATATATAATATAAATCATATATAAATATTAATATATACATGTATGTGTGTGTATTTATGTATACATATAAATATACACAGAACACATACATATATTATATAAACATAGACTTTTATTTTGGATGAGTTTAATCAATTTGACAGCCCTATTATAAATTTCAATGTAAAATTCTGGTGTAAATTAAAATAAAATTAAAAATAAATATAAATAAATATAAATATAAAAAGTTAATGTCCATATCAACCAACCACCCATTAATATTTTACAACAGCAGGAGATTTGACTATGATGTTCACGTTGTCCTAAATTAACATTTTAGGGGATCTGCCAATTGTTTTATCTCACTATAATTTCTACAACAATAAAAACGAAAAGCGATTTTTCTCACCCATGTCATAATCAGTACAATCATCCTCATGCTAATTAAAATCCACTCAAGCTTCAACAGTGACAGAGAGTTCAAACATCTCCAGCGCTCATTTGCTTGGCAGCATGGTAAGAGTTAAGACAAACTCTCCTTTCTCAATTCGGACTGATCAGTTAATTAACACAGAATACAGATGTTGAAACTCACAGAGAGTGTTGAGGAGGCAAGGAAGGGTCTGTCTGTGTGTGATAGCGTTCGGCATGTTTTTCACGGCTGTCAGTTTGTCTGCTGAACCTTTTGACCCTTCGACATGCTTGATTTCAGACGCGGCAGAGTAAAACCTCTGGATGCTATACATGAGATCAGACAGTCAGTCGGTAAACAGAATTTGTTTTCATGTGTGTAAGTTTACCCTATAGCCAGAGTAACATTATGGGGCACAAGTTTATTGCATCTCCTCGTGAGCTCGCTGTCATTGCCGAGGGTTTTGAAATATTTATCAGAGATTTCTGTTAATTAAAACAGAGGAGGAAGCTTCAGATGTCCTTAATGCTAATCCAATTCATTGAACCTCTGCCAGTGTTACAGCATCTGTCACTCAGTAACCTAAACCATCATGGGTCTCAGCGACGTCCCTCCAGCTGAGTTTGGCAAGGGTAAGGACAGTTTGTTCTGCCTGTCATTTGCAGTAGTTGAGCTGCAGAGAAAAACAATTTGGGGGTGAAATGGTGAACTGGAACGCATGTCAAACATTGTTAGAACAATTGGAAGTGACTGCAGAAAATAAAGTGTTGAATTCAAGCCTATTAAAGGCATGCTAAAGGGTTCGATGCAAACTGAGCTCAACTGAATGCACTTGTAGCACAATGTTGAATTAGAAAATAATGCCTTGTTGAGCCTCATAAAGAGCCTCAAGATGAAATATTACATACTTTAAGCGTTAGCATGAGGTATATACATACTAGTGCTGTCAAACGATTAATCGCATCCAAAATAAAAGTTTTTGTTTACATAATATATGTGTGTGTGCTGTGTATATTTATTATGTATATATAAATACACACACATACGTGTATATATTTAAAAAATGTGTTGTTTATATATTAAATATATTTATATATAATATAAAATATAAGAATATACATATATAAATGTATATGCATGTAAATATTTCCAAAATATATGCTGTATGTGTGTGTATTTATACATATATAATAAATAAACACAGTACACACATATATAATGTAAACAAAAACTTTTATTTTGGATGCGATTAATCGCGATTAATCGTTTGACAGCACTAATACATACAAACACAAAATATAACATATTAAAATTAATATTATATTATATAATATTATTATAAAATATTGTTTATAGTAAATAAAATACTGTCAAGATTAAATGTTACATTATATATTATATACATTATGGCCTCAAGATTAAATATAAATGTATGCATTACCATAAGACTAGTGTGTGTGTGTGAATTTGTGACAAAATATAAATTTTAAACAGACAAAAAAATAAATATTAAAATGATATTACATTATATTATTATAAAACTATTATTTAGAATAAATAAATTCTCAAGCCTCAAAATTAAATATTACATTAAATATTATATACTGTTAGTGTTAACATGAGGCAATTGTGTGTGTGTGACATTTATACACAAAATATAAAATATTAACATACTTATATACTTATATTACATCATATTAAATTATAATATAATAATATTTATAATAACTAAATTATAGTCTCAAGATTAAATAATTAATATATGACTACACACACACACACAATAAAATAGTTTAAATAATCAAAAAATTATTAAATTAAATTAAAATAAAATCAACATTATGTCTAAACACACACACACACACACTAAAGCAAATAGTCAAAATAAAATCTATATTATATTATATTATATTATAATGCAACAAGTGCTGTCAGTTGAGCTCAACTTGTATTGAAGCTGGAGCGATTCTTTAAAAGGTTGTTTCTTTAAATGGTTACACTGTATATAAAACCTATAAAACAATTTCTCCATTTTTGTTCTCAATTTCAGTTGGTTTATATACCATATTTACTGGCCACGATCCCACACCAACCCCTGCCCCAGTAACTCCATCATAGAGTGGAAAAAAGTAATTATAGATAGAGACAATCTATGTACATGTACAAAAGGTCAGCACAGGATTATATTTACAATCGTCCCTCGTGTGAGAGCAAATATCCCTTCAAAGGTGAAATGGACATTTCTAAAGTTCAAGTCCAGGCAGACAGAAATAGTCTCTGGCCAAAATACAACTACAGATATAAGTGTGAAAGAGGCAGAGAGAGGACAGAGCTGTTTACTCAAACATTAGCTAAGCTAATTTACGCATCCGTCCTCCTCTACGCTTTCTTAGATATGCTGCTTTGATGAAAGAATGGTCAAAGAAAAAACAAAATCATATTAACATGCGTGCGGATTATGAAATACTGTCATAAGCAATTTAATTTTGGCTCTAACTTACGCTGTACTCTTTATAAAGTAATTTAGACGATATTGACTTTAACGTAAGCATTGTGCTGTGTATATCTCAAAGCCTGAAAGCGAACAGCAGAATCCAAGTGCCTGGGTTCGTTCTATAAAGAATCAGAATATTCTCAAGCTCCCACAGCAGATGTGAAGCTCAGACACAGTTTCAAAAAATGAGATGGAAAAAACCCCCACAAAAAACAAAAAACATGAAAAGCTCATTTCAACTGAAATATAGAACAAAATGAACATACTGCTGTGAAGCCAGATTTGCCCATCTGTCTTGCTGGAGTCTGTCCGTCCATCACTGATCTTGTGCTAAATAAAACCCTGGTCTCGGATCCATGAGTGTTACAGTAGCTCTAAGGACATTGAAGAGCATAAAACGAACAAAAGCAGTCATAAAATTCAACATGACGGAGTCTACGGAGCACTATGTCGATTTGTCATTCTCACGTGTTCTAACTAGGCATGTCACAATAAAATATCAAGTGGTAAATCATTCTTATGTTAATTTCACGTCCAAATCATCCCTGAACGCCAGGAAGGTCATGTGTCAAGACATTTTGACAGATGTTTGGTTTCATACCAAGCACTGTCACAGCTATAGTACACAGGGCGAGATGTAAGATTAATGAAAAATTCATTTCAGGGAAATTTGTTTTATTTCTGTAAGAACAATATAGATATTAGAAAAAAATATCTCATATCTCATATCTCACAACTCCAAGTTTATGTTTCATAACATTTAATTTCTTGCAATCGTGACTTTATATAAGTCAATTATAAGTCTATAAGTCTATAAGTCAAAATGTGCGACTTTATATCTCCCAACTGTGCCTTTATTACTTATTATTTGGGGTTGACAAAGTCGACATACTGAAATACTATTTAAGATTGATAAACACGATAGCTATGTGCTAAAAGATATGCTAGAAACATATACTACTAACATGTTAAAACATTACAAACATGCTAGGAATATGTTAATAAAAAACAAGCCAACTCATGCTAGCAACATGTTAAACATGCTAACAGTGTTGTAGCGAATTTAGCTCATGGGGAAATATGAATAATTAACCAAACACACTAGCAACATGCTAGAAACATACTAGCAACATCCTAATTCATGTAATGTTACCCTTATGAAATGTAACCATGGTTTTATTGTAGTTAAAGAGTAGTAACCATGTTTTTTTGGCATATTGATTTCTATAACCACAGTTTTACTACAACTACACTCTTAAAAATAAAGGTGCTTCACGATGCCATAGAAGAACCTTTTTGTCTAAATGGTTCCATAAAGAACCTTTAACATCTGAAGAACCTTTCTGTTTCACAAAAGGTTCTTTGTGGCGAAAGAAGGTTCTTCAGATTACAAAAATGGTTCTTCTATGGCATCGCTGTGAAGAACCTTTTGAAGCACCTTTATTTTTAAGAGTGTATGTTAAACTATGGTTAGTGTAACAAAACCATGGAAATGTGTGGTTTAAATATAGTAACCATGATTATTTATTTATTTGTTGTTTTATTTGTAGTAAAACCAGGTTAATTTTTGTAAGGGTAAAACATGTTAACAACAAATAAAACATGCTAGAAACTTAAATTATTCTAACAACATGTTAAAACAAGCTAGCACCATGGAAAATCGTGTTAGCAATGTGCTAAAGGTTTGTAGCAACTCGCTTAAAGATGCTAGCTTTGTATTAATCATGCTAGCAAAGTGCTGAATCAGGCTAGAAACATGCTAGCAATCGGCTAAAACATGTTATTTACGTTCTCTGACTTCTCGGAGTAAAACCTTCAAACATACAGCTTTTCAAAGTTATTTTAAACTTTCAGACCTGGTCTTGTCAAGCCAACATCAAAATTTGTCATCACACTATTTATCTAGTTTCAGCCTAAATGTTATCTCACAATCTAAATGTATGTGAAAATGTAGACATATATCATGGAGATGCAGATAAAGAAGCTTGTGTAGTGTAGCGTAGAAACAAAATATCCCAAAATCTCAAAACTGACCAGTACCTTGCATGTAGTGTCTTGCCCTTCAGCAACTGTGAGTAACATGAAGACACCATGGTATATGAATATGGTAATCACTATCACCATAATATATATATTAAAAAACAACAGCATAACCATTTCCTGTGACAGTCATCTTATGGTCCAATCAGACTCCAATCAGATGGCAAATGTCCATCTGTTCCACCATACTGTATTCTAATTTTCTTGGACAGCCAAATAAAAGGAAGTCTTCAAAGTCACCCGTTTTCCCTGCAGCAGCATCACACCCGTGATGATTCACAATGTGGGTCGTAATTACTGCAGTGGCATTTCCTATTAATTACGTTACCGGTGAGTCCTCGCTCAGATTTCTTTGTAGCAAAGGTCAACCTCGGCAAAAGTCAAAGGACCGTCGTGCTGCACTTTGCAACGGGGCGACTGGGAGGGTAACTGCTTCGATTGTCAATAGTTCACGTGCAACTGCGTCACGAATGCGGTCCATATTAAAAACCACCACTTAATGCTTCAAAGAAGTCGGGTTTAAAATCCTGCTATGAAAGGTCCATCTTACAGTAAGGTAAAATTACGGGAATACATCTGCAGCAACACAAATATATAAATAACGTCAAACAAACAGCAGGCGTAATGCCTTACACACATGAGAAACTTTGAGACACGGCTTTCATTAGCGCCATCCTGCTGCGATCTAATCAAGAAATGGTATGTGAAGACATCTCCATCGACAGCATTTGTGTTGCATGTGATTAATGCATTTATACTTGAAAGCTCCGAGTTTGTCTTTGTGATGGGAAGCGAACAGACTGCGATGATCAACACTGCTCCATCTGGCCATTAGTTATTCTTACCACAGCGCTCTGATTCAGTCACACTAACGGGAGTTAAACTTGGAATATTCCTCATTTGCTCTCATTGTGAACAGTCACATGTCTGCGAGTAACAAAGGCTGGTTGCTAAGGAGAACCTCCTCAAGGGAGCCACGCTGCAGTACAGGCAAGACCTTTAGCAGGTGAAATTACAGTGGACTGTTGGCTGCCACCAGCTGAAAGCCTTTTCATTTAAATAACACAGATAATATGCTCTTCTAACACCGGCAATTAAATTATCGGTCTGAATAGACTAAGTGTTATCTGACAATGTAGAAAAACTGTCAAGAAAAGGTGCAGATGTCAGTCATAGCTTTGTGGGCAGCGCCGCGACTTTGAGTGAACCGAGTTTGAATTCAGGCTTTTCCTGATCATATCCCCCCCTTGTTTCTTCTCTCAGGTCGAACTGTCCTATGAAAATAAAGGCTGAAAGGACCAAATGTACCTTTAAAAAAGAACATGTACAGGGCATATTTCACAAAACCATTTTAAGAATTCCGTAAAAAAAAAGAAAAAAAAGAAAAAGAAGTTACAATTTGCTTCAAAATAGAAAGCTTGTTTTTAGGACCATGAAGATGTTTGGCATAGTGATATTATATTGATAATCCCTGTCAGGGTTAGGGGTGGAATGAATGAATGAATGAATGATACATTATGTCATAAACTGGACATACAAGACTTAATGTATGTTTCTTACAGAGATAACCGGGTTTTTATAGGGTGAGCTAACCATGCTAATGAGACACAGGTGCAAACAATGAGTGCTGATGAGATCGGGCAGAGGATTGGGGGTGGGGCAAGAATGAATGAATAAATAAGAAAGACGCATTACGGTAATGAGAATTTTGGGACGAAAATGCACATAAATTGTCACGAAAAAAAAGGGAACATTTTTAATTTGATTAAAAATAAAAAATATATATATTTTAATTTAATTATATTATATTAAATCAATTATTGTATTAAATAAAATTAAGCAAATTATTTAAATTGCGAAGTATTAATAAATAGCAAAGTGTTTATGGTAGCAAAAGGGAAAGTAAAGGGAATTATAAATAAAAAGAAAAGGAGGAAGGAAGGAAGAAACAAAAAACAAACACAAATAAATAAATAAGAAAGAGAGATGCATTACAGTAATGAGGATTTTGAAAATTTAAAAATAAAAATGGAAAAAAAGCAAACGAAGGGAATTACAAAGAAGTCAATAAGTTATTAAATATGTAGTGAAACAAAATTGGACAATGCAAACTTTTTTTTTTTTGGTCTCTGATTTTACTGAGGTTTTGGGCACTTTTCAATTGGTCACCTTGGAAGACCAGCTGGACCAGCTTTAACCACCTAAGCCAGGGGTGGCGAACGTCGGTCCAGGAGAGCCGCAGCCCTGCAGAGTTTTGCTTCAACCCTAATCAAACACACCTGAACAAGCTAATCAAGGTCTGAAGGGTTACTAGGAAGCTACAGGCAGGTGAGTTTTAATTAGGGTTGGAGCTGAACGCTGCAGGGCTGCGGCTCTCCAGGACCGGAGTTCGCCACCGCTGATCTAAGCCAATCAAACAACTTCAGAATGGTTTAAACTATTTTTTAATGAAGACATTTTACTGTACCACTGTGGTAGGATACTACCAGAAATGGGCTTGTGGTGCCAGGTGTTGTACCATTTGCTGGATTTTTTTAGTGCTGGATGGTGAATTTGGTGATTTTACTCAACATTTTGTTTACTTACACAATTAACTAATCAGGACAGCAGCTGTGGGAAGTGACCTCAAGGTGTTGCCTAGCAACTTGTGCTCTGTGGTCTGGCTTCATGCTTGATGTGTGCGACTTACTGCAGCAGTAAAACGGTCTCCACAACATCTCTGATTTGTGCCTCTCCAGGCCTTACGAGTGTTTGCGGTTCATAACAGCACACGCAGCAAACGGTTCCAAAGCACACTCTTAAATCCAATAGCTCACCACACACACACACACACACACACACACACACACACACACACACACACACACACGTGTACTTACGGTAATGAGAATTTTGGGACGAAAATGCACATAAATTGTCACGAAAAAAAAGGGAACATTTTTAATTTGATTAAAAATAAAAAATATATATATTTTAATTTAATTATATTATATTAAATCAATTATTGTATTAAATAAAATTAAGCAAATTATTTAAATTGCGAAGTATTAATAAATAGCAAAGTGTTTATGGTAGCAAAAGGGAAAGTAAAGGGAATTATAAATAAAAAGAAAAGGAGGAAGGAAGGAAGAAACAAAAAACAAACACAAATAAATAAATAAGAAAGAGAGATGCATTACAGTAATGAGGATTTTGAAAATTTAAAAATAAAAATGGAAAAAAAGCAAACGAAGGGAATTACAAAGAAGTCAATAAGTTATTAAATATGTAGTGAAACAAAATTGGACAATGCAAACTTTTTTTTTTTTGGTCTCTGATTTTACTGAGGTTTTGGGCACTTTTCAATTGGTCACCTTGGAAGACCAGCTGGACCAGCTTTAACCACCTAAGCCAGGGGTGGCGAACGTCGGTCCAGGAGAGCCGCAGCCCTGCAGAGTTTTGCTTCAACCCTAATCAAACACACCTGAACAAGCTAATCAAGGTCTGAAGGGTTACTAGGAAGCTACAGGCAGGTGAGTTTTAATTAGGGTTGGAGCTGAACGCTGCAGGGCTGCGGCTCTCCAGGACCGGAGTTCGCCACCGCTGATCTAAGCCAATCAAACAACTTCAGAATGGTTTAAACTATTTTTTAATGAAGACATTTTACTGTACCACTGTGGTAGGATACTACCAGAAATGGGCTTGTGGTGCCAGGTGTTGTACCATTTGCTGGATTTTTTTAGTGCTGGATGGTGAATTTGGTGATTTTACTCAACATTTTGTTTACTTACACAATTAACTAATCAGGACAGCAGCTGTGGGAAGTGACCTCAAGGTGTTGCCTAGCAACTTGTGCTCTGTGGTCTGGCTTCATGCTTGATGTGTGCGACTTACTGCAGCAGTAAAACGGTCTCCACAACATCTCTGATTTGTGCCTCTCCAGGCCTTACGAGTGTTTGCGGTTCATAACAGCACACGCAGCAAACGGTTCCAAAGCACACTCTTAAATCCAATAGCTCACCACACACACACACACACACACACACACACACACACACACACACACACACACACGTGTACGTGTGCGCTACCTCGGCATTGTCACAATTTTCCGGATTCAGCTCTGACCTTTGCTTTAATAATAAGAAACAAAGAGACAGCTCGAGCCGAGATGATGTCCTCATATCCTGGTGAATGATTTCAGTAACCAGCACATAATTCTGTGTTATGGAGCATAAAAAATAAAGAGCTATCATTGCATTCCCTGCAAGCCATAATCACATTTACTGAGCTTCACTCGCAGTTGGACTTGCTTACAATGCTATACGTTCAAATTAATGAGCGACTGCAGAATCAAATGATCTGTAGATAGATGAGGCCTCAGCGCTTGGTTAAATGGCTCGTAATAAATAACCCAATCCCACAGGTTAACTGAGAATTAAAGGACTATTTTATTGCATTTGGACATTATGGCTGCTTCTGTCAATAGAAAACTCTTAAGTGATGCACTGTTGACCTTAACTTCTATTGAGATGTTGCCCGAGTACGTCTGGATCCAGTAAGGTCACTTCATCTAACTGAATTTCTTCTGAGAACATTTGTGGTTGCCATTTCACTTAGTTTACCACCAAACGAGAACGAAAGCCCCTCGAGGGTGAGGTGATTAATTTAATTAAGTTTGTATTAAGTAAGAGCAAGAGAAAAGAATGATTCGGATTCATGCGGTTCGAACCCTCTGTTTCCTGTCTACAAGCTTCTCTTCGATGGGCATCCCTGCTGCGACCGGCACTGTGCATGGACTGACAAATGGGAGTCGTTCGAGAAATTCCTTCTGGCTTTATCCCCAGTCAGCCTCGGCTGTTTTATTTGGAGATTACAGTGCTTGTTGATGTGATACTCTGTTCCGACATCAAAGTTTGACTGATCTTGCAGGCAGCGTTGAAATCATCCTGTTAAAAAAAACGTTCAAAAGCTCCTGAAACACCAGAGTATTGCTCCGGCTGTAAGGCGGTTTTGCACCTTCTTTTCTTTTGAGGCGTTCCCACATGATCAAACATCTCATCTTTGATGGTAACAATTATGAGCAGACGGCAGAACTCACAAACAACAGCAAAATGATAAGTGATAAGAGAAGAATTTGCTAGTGAATAGTCGGATTCACACTCCCACTAGGCAGTGATGTTGTATAGAATCATGAATGTTGTAGATCCTCCGTCAATGCCAACGAACAGAAGTAGAAATGCAACGCCAACAGCACCTCCTGTCACCAGCGAATTCATCTGTACAAGAAGTCCAAAACTCTCAAAAGAGAATTAAATTAAATCTCCTGAATATCTCAGTTGGTTATCCTAGACAGGAAATTGAGATTTTGGCTACACTCTTAAAAATAATGGTTCCAAGAGGGGTTTTTCTTAGCGATGCCGCAGAAGAACCATTTTGGGTTCCCCAAAGAACCTTTTATTGAACAGCTCTTAAAAGAACCATTGTGAAAAACATTTTAATAATCTAATGAACCTTTTCCCACTATAAAGAACCTGCTATGCAATTGAAAGGTTCCATGGATGTTAAAGCTTCTTCATGGAACCATTGATTCCAATAAAGAACATTTATTTTTTTAAAGTGTATGGCTCCTACTTCTTAGATGGCATTACAAGAACTTTTGCAATCTCCACTTCCTCTATAGAGTTTCAGAAGAGATCTCAAAAGTGTCTCACACTGTGCTCATATTCACCAAGACACCAAAGTCTTCAATAAAAATGCATAATCTCCTCAAAACATTCTCATCCAGTTCTTTTAATTACAAATTATCTGAGGTATACACGATTTTATATACATTCTTAAAATGTCAATGGTCTCATTTGAAATTTTGGAGAAATGTTATTATTTTTGTTCATCTCTGAAACACAAAAACAAGATACTGAAGAACGTTTCAACAGTTTTTGTCACACAATGGAAGTCAGTGGAGTCCAAAACAACATTGGATCCCATTGACATTCATAGCATGGACTGACACTGAGACATTTTTCAAAGTATCTCCTTTTGTGTCCCACAAGTTATATTTGTGAGTAAATTTGAGCAATTTCTAGAAGAACTATCCCACTGAACGGAACATAACTAGGAATCACATAACAACTCCTGAGCAAAAAAACTCACTTCAAAATCTTTTCAAAATTTACTGACTGTCATATGATGTTAATTGCGTCTTTAACCCAACAGCCCAGTATCAAGTGTTTCCTTGCAGCTGAATTACAAGATTACATGCTTGTTGATCCTCTTCATTACCACTAATCCCAACAAACGCTGATACAATCTCCTTGCCGTGATCACTTCAAAAATCAAAGCCGACTAATCTTTCTGTGGTCTTACGCGAAGGATCAGGGGTCTGTTTAAGAAATAATCAAACGAATGGTTGTGTAAAACAATGACCGATGCATGTCTGAGACGAGTCCCGTTACAGTCAGTCTGCTCCAGATTTGACATGTTCATACCGGTGCATTCTCCTCTTGTGTCCATAGTAACCAAGCACATAGTAGGATCGACTGCGGCGCTGACTGCTGATTGGTGATAGCGCTCTGATTTTGCGTTGACTCCTCTCATGATTTGAACCTGAGAATTGATTATCATCAGTGACGTGGAAGGAAAACATCAGCTATCAGTTTTCACCATACTGAAAAATTATGATTTCACATTTAAGTCCTCCTCACAGGTTATAAATACAACTCACTTGAGGTCAAGACGGTTTCCCGAACGTGCCAAAACATTTTAAGACACCTTTTAAAATGCTACATTAAATTCTAATGAAATTAGTGATGTTTACAAAAGGTCAGATTTTGAGTTAACTGACACTACATATAAAATATTAATGCTTAACTCCCAAACATCTAAAACCCACCAAGAACACAGTAGCAACCTATAGCTAATTGCTAGAAAATATTCAGAACACCTTAGCGACCACAAAGCAATTCCCTGCCAACACCAACACTGTGGTGGAGAGATTTGTGCAGGCAAGCGCCAATTATATTTTGGCTAGGAAATATAAAAGTCTAGTTAATTATACAGAAATTCAAACAAGAGGCCAAATGCCAGCCCTTTCCTCTGAGATATGACCTGTGGTCTGCAGCAGACCACTATTTTTACATCATTTTCAATTATCATCTAAAACAGCAGAGCCCTTCAGAAAAGGAGCCCAATTTTCATGCCAAGTCCTCTTTATGGAGACACACTGCAGTTTTACACTCTCCCCCTTTTTTCAGTGACTGATGCAAGGGAACAGCATACTGTAGAATTCATGAATGTGAAAGTTAAGAAAGTTATAGAGTTATATTTAGTAATATTTAGCCAATATTTAGCCATTAATATTTAGTCCACCAACGGTCACCATCAAATTGAACTGAACTTGAGCAGTTCTGCAAAGAGTGGGTAAATATTGATGTGCAAAGTTAGTAGAGACATATCCCAGCAGACTGAAGGCTGTAATTAAAGCAAAAGGTGGTTCAACAAAATATTGACACAAGGGGGTGATTCCAACTAAATGATTCTGGTGTTTTATTTTTTTTCCTGACATGTTAGTGTTGTATCTTTCACTTGGATGTTATAAGTTGCACTGAGTAAATACAGCAGGATAAAACAAAAACTGTGTCCGTCTTCATATCAGGCTGCAAATCAACAAAATGTGATTATTTTAAAGGTGATTCTTTTCTATACCCACTGTACATAGAGTATTAAGCATTTCTGTAGCTCAAACAGTAAAGCATGACTGTATGCCAAGGTCATGGGTCAATTACCAGGCAATACAGATAAAATGTACACCTTGAATGCAATGCAAATTGCTTTGAGCAAAAGCGTCTGTCAAATGCATAAATGTAAATGTTATTATTGCAAATACTTCAAGTGTATTAAAATATAGTTAAAAAAAAAGAAACAGAGACACTTGACACTAGACCTTGATTAGCACAACTAGCATGTGACTAGCTATCTAAGTGAACGCGGCCAAGTGGCGTGACATGCGCCCAAGCGGCGCCCGGGGAGCAGTTGGGGGTTCGGTGCCTTGCTCAAGGGCACCTCAGTCGTGGTATTGAAGGTGGGAGAGAGCGCGCTGTACATTCACTCCCCCACCTACAATCCCTGCTGGTCCCTTTGGGTTACGAGTCCGACTCTCTAACCATTAGGCCACGACTTCCCCACTATGGACTAAGTATAAGTTCAATAAGCAACCACCTAAAAAACACCCAGAGCAACCTGCACTTTTAGAAACAGGGAGTTTTTGCAGTGATGCCATTGAACCACTATTTTGGTTTCCCAAAGAACCTTTAAATGAAGTGGTCTTAAAATAATCATTGTTTTCTTAGTGTGAAGAACATTTTAATAATCTATACTCTTCGAATATTGTATTGGCATTGATGGTTCCATGAAGAACGTTTAACATCCATGGAACCTTTACATTCCACACAAAGTTCTTTATAGTGGAAAAAGGTTCTTTAGATTAATAAAATATTCTTCACACTTAGAAAAAAAACCCCCGGTTCTTTTAAAAACTGATCACTGAAAGGTTCATTGGGGAACCAAAAATGGTTCTTCTATGGCATTGCTGCAAAAACCACCTTTAAAACCCCTCATTTTAAAGAATGTTAAGAACCATTTTGCACTATAAAGATCTTTTGTAGAATGGAAAGATTCCATGGAGGTTCTTCATGGAACCATTAAAGTTCAGAAGACTGTTTTACATTGCAACACAACAAATGGGGAACAAAGCTTTCAAATTCATAAAAGGATGCAAAAGCACCATAAAAGTGGTCCTTACAACTCATGCAAGTAATGTACAACATGTAAACGATTCATTCTTTTATAGTCAGATCTTTCAATGAGTTCACAAAACAATTCTGAATGATTCATTCAATGATTCATATAAAGATTCATTTGTGGAATGGAAGGATTCCATGAATGTTAAAGATTTTTCATGGAACAAGTAAAGAACCTTTATTTTAAAGAGAGTAAGAGCTATATTTAGAGACTTATATATTTAATTTTTAAATATTTGTAGTTGGGCTGCTAGATGGTAGTATGCAATTACCTAGCAACTGCATGGCAAAACCACTTACAACACCAAAAAAAAGCAACATTCTGGCAAGAGCAACGTAATAATCTAGTTCTGAATTTCTAGTACTCACATACAGTACGTTTGACTTATTTGCGGTATATCTAACATGAGTGAAAGGTGAGCGTGGAGGGGACGGGCCCTCAAATTCCTTCTGCTAAGTGTTTTTGAATGCGTAATTGCATAAAGGCATGATAAAGTGCCATTGTCCAGGATAATTACTTTAGAGATGTGCTCTTGTTATGCACTAAATGCTGCAAAGTTTAGTGTGACACTGCCTTAATGATTTGAGACTCAGGGGGTTCATCAAAGTGGCTCGGGCTCCTGGAGTGACTGACAGATAAATTAATGTTGTCAAGTCTAGGAGATGAATGATACAATCCCCTTTGAGCCATCGCTGCAGGGCTGAGGATGAGACAGCCCTCTTCTCTGAGGTTTTGGCCTTTCATCCCATCAACTCGACATCCGTGGAACTCGCTCAAAGACAGAAACAATGCTTAAAAACAAACACGAGGGAAAAGGGACTTAAGAGGTTTTAGAAGGTTTTGCGGAAGGACCTCTGAAGTGGAGCTGCAGCTATTAAGACGCGACAGACTGACTTTTGAAAAACCCCATCGATACATAAAAAAAGAAATTACGCTAGCAGGCTCGGATAGGTCTATGCACCTTTATTAACATTCTGCGGCTTTCTCAGATGGAATTCTAAGCAGTTACACATGGGAAATCAGATTGTGAGAAGTTTCTTTAAAGAGAATAGCTGTGAAGATAATCCCAGTTGCTTTGAACACGCCTGGAAGAGTTAATCAGCTACGCGCTACATGCTAGTTGTGCTAATCAAAGTGCTTGCTGCAACATCTCCCTTCTTAGTTTTTGCATTAATTTCTCTGACTACATGAAGCTTGTCATTGATTTTTAATTTGATATGGATGTCCTTTCTTAAAACGTTCATAAGAAGCTTGCTAGCAAGGCACATATATTGGTGTGCATGTTATTCTAGTCCATCTTAAAGAAACTAAATAATTCATGTGTTTCCAAATCCAAATTCTGAAGTCTATTTTGCATGCTGTACATAAAAAAAAGCCTTCACAAAATGATACATCATTAAAGCGGTCCATGCGACTTATGCATTCAATGTCAGATTTGTGAATTACTATTTTGAGTCAGCTCTTTTCAATGTCTCATTTGATCCAGTTCACAAAATAATTCTGAATGATTCATTCATGAATCAGACTACTCCGGTTATGAAATTCTGGTTGTTCTAACATTTACTGGCAAAAACATAGCCTACTTTTTGGTACGTTTGGATAGATACTGAAACGTACAATATGGATGCATTATCGACAACATCTCAAATGGAAACATTATTGCTATTGCGGTCACTACTGAATGGATAGAGATGAAAGTTAAATAAAGGCTTGCATTTGGGTCTTTTTCTCATAAATAAGCAATCACACGGATTCTGAAGATTGGAATTACAGTGCATGAATGAAAAATTGATAGTTTTTTTGGTGTATTTTATGGTAATTTTTTTAAGTCACAGCATATTGGGAAAATTAATTTTGTGTCCCACAGCAAACAAAATAAATATTGCATGATAAGTAATGGTTAAATGATTACAGACAAGTTATTAATTTTAAGGTTTTAAACTGTGGTCTTGTTTAACATGCTATAACTTCAGTATAGCAAAGTAAACAAGTCAACTGTGTTATACAACTGCGACTGAAAAAAATATCTAAATGATCATAAATACGATTAATTTAATATTTATAAATAAGGAAATTGTGAACATCTGTAAAGTTGTTCAAACGTAATTGATTTATGTTTCAAATGCTGTCAGTATAACTCACTTTGTATATTATACTGTCTATGCAAAATAGAAAATGTACAGTATGTGTGGTAGAATCACACATTATGTTGCAAATTCAATTTACAGACTCAATCTAGTTGGAAAGAAAGATTACTGCTTTGAATGCATGCCATTAGCTGCATTGTTAGCTACAGAAGCATTATCGGTGTCTGTTTGGAGTGAGACTACCTGTTTGTTTGAACAATGACCGAAGTGGGAAGTGTTTTTGAAATCTAAAAAAAGAGAGTACAGCTTTAAACTGCTGAATTCTGTCAAGCTTAAGCTGTGATTTGCTTGCGTACATGAAAAACTTTTTCATTCCTCCAAGCTGAGAGCTCGTATTCTCCAGCACCAAGGTGGATAAGCAACAGTGCATTACTAATGCAATCCAGTAAAAACACTTTATCAGATGAAATACACATTTCTCCAGACACACCGCATGCCTGGTGCTTCCCTTCAACAACAAACCATTCTAATCCAGCATAAAACCCAGAGGGCTCCATTTTAGACTTAGCACAAACTCAACGGCCAGTTCCCGGATGCTCCATTCGTCCCAGATGGCTGGAGACTTCCCCGGCGCTCCCCGTGAGCCATGTGTTATCTTTTTCTAATTGCCAGTTTATGTTTTAACACTTGAGCTGGTCACAGCTCATTCCAAATGGCTTTGCCTCTAACGACTTTACACCCCACGATGACGACTAAGTTACACTGCATCGTAAATCACAGTAATTAAACGTACACATCATCGCTGATGAGATGGAGATGGAGCTTCAGGAGATGGAGAAATGGCCATCATTTGTTGGAGGTTGGTTTCTGATTTACGGCATGTCAAATGTAATATTGCGTGTTGATGATGCCGTGTCGAATGCAATTGAGAGTCCATTACCTCACTATAAACATAATAAAGGGGGTAACACAAGAAAATGGCTCTTGACACTGAAACATAACAATCAGTCACGGTTAAATGACTTTATACAGTCATGTTCTCGGTGTGTATTAAATTACGTAATATTTGTCTGTCTGTATATAGTGAGATTTTATCAGGATTAGTGTTCAGGGGCTCTCAAAGGCCATTCAGCTCTCTGCAGCTGTGCTGAAGCCCAATATTCTAGTCCCATTGGCTCTTAGCAGGCTGGAGAGCGCTTGAGGCTAAATCCCTCCCTGGGTGACCGCCGTGCCCTCAGCCTGACCCAGGACATCATGGCCATAATACCCCTCATATGTCTACTGCAAAGGGAAATCGTTCCTTCCAGTCCCAAAGAGTGTCTGGTAAAATCGCACTTGGTTGCTCGTTCCAAACTAGAGTTCAATTCCATCTGCTTCTCCCGACCGGTCTTGTTTCACAATTAATAAAAGTTCCAAAAGGGGGATTTCACAACAAAGCCATAGAAGAATCATGAAGCGGACTTATGCTAACATGGAACATTCTCAGAACTTTGGCTAACGTTCTGGCAGTGTTCTCTGAAAATTATAAAAACCATTACTCAAGTAACAGAACATTCATTCAGAGTTATTTGTTCTTTAATGCTCTCAAAACGGTAGCACGAAAACAGTATTTATACATCATTCATGGAATGTTTTATTTCTGAAACATTTTAGTTGGACGTTCGTCTAACAGGTTTTTTTTTAATGTTACACGTTTGCAAAATAATAAAATATAATTTTCCATTAACGTTTACAATCCTATTGGGTCTATTGCAATTTTTTTTTTAATAACAATGTTCTTGTCCAAACAAACAATGTCTAAACTAACTTCTGGAGCCATATATTATCTCAAATGCATTTTTGCCTTTAATACACAACCTGGTTAATGCATATTCAATAACCTCCAGACTGACAACTCAAGTAAATGATAAATTATTAGCACAATAATTACATGTGAGAAGATTCTCACAGCTGCTGTAAGTGCACATACTGAAGACTTGTGAATTATCTAGCTACTTTAGCCCAAATTAAATGAACACAGCGACGCCAGGGGCGATTTAATCAAAGCGAAATGAATGACAACTCATTTCTCACATTGCACAAATGCTAGCAATTTGTCCTGCCACCCACAACATTAAACTTCACATCAGCGAACCAAGCCGAGCAGAACAGACAGCTGAGATGAAAGTGACGGAAAACAAAATCGAGTTAAGTAGCCTTTGCAGTTACACAAGTTTCTGGATCTCATTAGCTCCTCCTAGTCAGTGAGTATAAAAGTTAGCTTGAGTCTTGTAAAGTTAAGCTGCTTTATTGGCGTCTCTCATTGGCTGCTGAGGATTTATGGCCAATTCCTGCTGTGGGATACCGACCCATGTTTCACTTCCTCTCAGCAATGTCACTTGTATTGAGGGTAAAGTGAGGACGACTACGCTAATAAGATTTTATCTGGGCTTCACTCTTGAACTGCTAGATCACATCTAACAGTCTTTACTGAGGCAGGAGTACATGCACCTATATATAAAATACAAAGGGAGAGAAGAAGTGAAAGATCAAGAAACGAGCGCGATAAACTGAGAATTACGCTTTGAGATGTCCTTCCAATGTCCTCAACTTTATGGCTGGTGGTGCCTCTGAAAGAGCGTGCTTGTAAAAATTGAGGAAACATTTATAGTATGCATATCAATTCATAATTTTAATTATAATTTGACATACTTACCATTTAATATAATTTGAGTGTAATTATATTGTGTTGGTTCGTTTAATAGAAAGTGACACATTATTTTCTGACTATCACATTCCCTCTCTTCCAAAACGCTAGTGCTGTTTTTGCTTGTAGAGTATTTTAATTCAAAGTTTTTTTCTTTTCTTTTTTTTTGGTGTTGACAGGCATTTGTTTACCAACAAAATTTGCATGCAATGACAATACCTCTAAAGACACCATGTCACTTGCAGTGTAGACAGCTTCATTCAGTAGAATGGGAGTGATCTTGTGATCTAGTAAATTAAATAAACAAAAAATTCAATTAATTATTTGAAAAATAAATCTTACAGAGTAAATTTAATTTACTTCTAAAAAGTACCCCAACACAGTTCTTTTAGATAATCAAAGCATAAAATATTATTATGGTATATTTATTTTACAACAATATATGTACTACTACTACTACTACTACTACTACTACTACTACTACTAATAATAATAATAAATATACTACTACTACTACTACTACTACTACTACTACTACTACTACTAATAATAATAATAAATAATAATAATGGTGATAATAATAATAATTAAATAATTAAAATTAAATAAAACTATATTACTTCATATTCTTAGTATAATATTATTATTATGATTAAATATAATATATTTAAAAAAAAAATTACTCTACCCATTATTAAAAAAAATACCCCCAATGTTACCCCCAAAACATATTAAAATATTTAGATAATCAGCCTTTTGTTTTGTTTTTTTAGCAACAAATAAAGAAACAAAAATCTATATAAATACACATTAGATACCAGTGCTTGGAGGAATGAATGAATCTAATGAAACTAAGCCAGACTGTGTGTGACCTACTGAAGCATCATTATCATACTCCTGATTATGCATTGGCCACCCAAATTATTAGTCCTCGCATCTCGCATGATCACATTACTCTTGAAATCCTGATCTAACATCACTCACAGTCTTGTCAGGCGGTTGATACGATGACAAAAGCTAGCGCTGTCTTTTAATTGTCCCCATCTGTGTTTTCAGGCTTCATTAGAATGCCGTTCAATCTGACCGTGCTGCGCCATATCCGGCTTCTCTCGCAGGAAAATCAACAAGCCCTCCACTTTTGGCCTGCTTTCAGGGTTGTGGATATCATATCAAATTAAATTCCTTAATTAACATCCTTCGGGGGTGAACAATTAAACATTATTTCAGAATCGACCTCAGTTGACTTAGCAGGAAAAACACGACGCCAAGAGCTCTAACGCAGCCTGCTGTGTTGTACCCATATAGGACTAGGACTCAAACAGCGATAGGGGTGCGGTTTTGGCTGGCTGTGGAGGTTTGTTGGTGTGACACGCTGCTCTATTATCCCAGAATAGAACACTTGAAGCTAATTATCGCTGTGTGAGCACAGTGGGCCCTAAGGGGGCCGGTTCCTCTACTTTAGATGTGTGAGTA
This sequence comes from Sinocyclocheilus grahami, assembly GCF_001515645.1. Lineage (NCBI taxonomy): Eukaryota > Metazoa > Chordata > Actinopteri > Cypriniformes > Cyprinidae > Sinocyclocheilus > Sinocyclocheilus grahami. The sequence goes on from NW_015505212.1 coordinate 1,374,725, forward strand.
ATGTAGAGGAAGGCTATGGCTAATCTCTAAAGAACTGACACTCCCATACAGAACAGCAGTATTTTGTGATGCTCAGCACAGCCGAACTGGGCCACAGACAGGCAGAGCTCTGAAATGAGAGTAAATATTTGTTCTCTCGCACTTACTGTAACTAATTACTCAAACCACAAGATAAAGCAGGTTAGAAAAAGAGAGAAACCAGCAATGCATTATCCTTATTGGCACTCAACAACTGAAAGACTATTTAATTTCAATATTAAATTTGACAATTAGACTGCATTGCATATTGACCAGTTACAAATAAAATCCATGTGTTATAATAGGAGTGTTGCTCACTTCACATACAAATTGGGACAGCCAAGCAAAAAACGACAAACTGCAGCTAGAAAATTGTGAACAAGTAAACTAAAACTAACAATAATAATGACAGAGTGAAATGGGTGTATCTGACCTATCTCTTCGCCCAATATACACCTCTAACTGGTAAACATTTTCAAAAGCTCTCTGTTCAATGTGGGCCTTGCTAACTGTCCACCTCACATATATTAAAGACCGGGGATGATATGCTTTTAAGCTTCATTACTCCAAGGGTGAAGAGCATTCGCGGAGTAGTGCCGCGCTGACCCTCAACTCCACTTCCATTAGCATAATGGCATTTCAAACGATCGGGATGTCCAAGAGATGAAACTATCAAAACACTCAGACACGTCAGAGAGTGTTCGGCTCACCTTGATAAACGACATCTGAACACGAAACGAAGGAGAAACGAGAAATGGCAGTGGTCACCCAAAATAACAGAGACTCCTCCATCTGATGGAGTTACACTCCCAGGAGTGACGTTGCAGGCTTCCTGCACTTCTGATACTCTTCGTCTGCTAGTTTCCTCTCCATCCATCTGTCCATCTGTGTTCCCGGTCCAAATGGTCTCACCAACTGTCCAATTATCTCCCAGCCTCCCTCTGTGATGCACTCCTGCCGACCGTTCACAGTTTTGTCTGTGGAGCACCATCTCACTTTGTTTTTTTTTTCTTTTTTTTTTGCCGATGCCTCCATCTTTCTGTGAGTGATTGTGACAAATGGATCCAGAGGCGTGTCTGTAGGTAGGGCGGTGTTTTCCCTAGTGCTCTCAGCCATCAATCAGTCTTGTCTCTTGAGTCCAGGTGTCCATAAACATGCGTATAAAATAGGATTTTTTTTCAGCAGGTGGTAGTCTGTCCTTGGGAGAAGAAGAAAGTCAAATTGGCATACAGTATATTACAAACACATCCCTTACGTGCCACAGTGTTTACAGTTATCTGACAGTAGCGTAAAGACCAGCACAGTCCATCATTTGTCTTGAAATTGCTTTGAAGGCAAACAAGAAGCCATTTACAATATGGCCATTATGCACAAGCCTCATTTTGTGCAGAAACACAAGCGTGATTCGCTGGAAATATCGTCCGAAAGGAGCAAGTCGTTAATAAAAGCCCAACGATGTTGTTGCTGTACAGTTGTGTGCACTGTTGACTCTGACATTTCAGAATCTCTGATCAAAACCGAATCCGTAAACTTTACGGCTTTGTTCCAGGGAAAGGGCAGCTGGTTTTGAAGCTGCTCATAAACAACATATGCTGTGAACAATCCCGGACACCCTAGAGGCAAATCTAACCTTGAGGCTCTGAAGCAGATGTTGGAATAGAAAATGCTGGAGAAAACCTGATCATAGCCACTTTAGAAATATGAAGCATGGCATCTAACAGCAAACATGTTTCTTCGGTGCTAAGAGTAAAGCGAACAGGTCTATACATTGTGAATTGTTAATAAACCTTTCCAGAGGGATTTAAAAAAATATATATACTGTATATATCTGGCGTGTCCACTAAAAGTGTGTTGAAACACGCAGCATTATTCTATAGCCTTGTTCAGACTGTCAGTCCAAATCAGATTTTTGTGCATATCCGAATCTCATCTAGATGACTGACTGTCCATACTGTGTATCGCAACTGTTCAAATCCGATTTGTGTGTCCTGTAGCGCTCTTTCATTTTACTGAATATCGGCATTGGTTTCTATGGCAATGCCGTTGCGTTGTTATGCCTATACGCTAAAACAACAAGAGCAATACAGTTTGCAATAAAGATGTTGTTTTACGACATGACAACATGTAGCCGTTGCGCTGGATTATGTTGTTTAATGAGGCAGCGGCAGAAACGCAGGAAGCTGGATTGCGCGGCTTTATTCCGTGCTGCCATCTCCGCTGGTTTCAAAACTCAAAGAGGTGCATATACTAGCAATATATTGTCTTTTTCTGCTTGACTTCTGTAAAGACGTTCACAGCATGTTTACTACAAAAAGGTCCGACATGTTTACGTTTTACATAGTGTGAGAACGTGAAAAAGCTGCGCTAAATCCGATCCGACCGGTCAGAGTGAAACGGATTTCCAGGAATGTGATTTGAATAGGATTTCAAACCATGTATGAATGTAGCCAAAACGGATTTGCAAAAATGTAATTCAATGTAGTTCGTTGACGTTCAGACTATCTATATATGATCGGATTTCAATCGGGTTTGCACAGAAATCAGATTTGGACTGACAGTCTGAACGAGGTTTATGTGTTGATGTAATTTCAACTGAAACAGGAAGACAGGGCAGGACATATCGAGCAGCCCTGCCCTCTTTTTTAAATAGCCAATAGCGTTTAGCTTTTATCGCAGCTTGGGCCAGTGCCGTTGAGCTCAGTAAAGCCGCATTTGACAGTCTAATAGATTAACCCTTTAGATTCAATATGAAATGAGCAAAACAGTGATCATAATCATGCTGAGGATGTGTAGTTTAAGAAGTGTGTCTTTTATGTTGGTGCAGGGCACCGGTGTTATCTGTTCTATTCATTAGTGCTGTTTGTCTAATCATTTCTCCTCCTAATCTCATCCGTATAGCTATAAAATATAGCATTCTGTGTAGAATTCAAATGGGTTCGATATGTTTTGTGGTCTGCACCCTTGTCTTAAAGGGACTTTGAGCATTTGATTGGACAGAAGGTTTGATGAAAAGCTGAAGTGCAGGGTGATGTTGTCAAAGTTGTTGATCCATATTGGCGAAAGTTAGAGACCGTAAGTTTTGAATGCTCATATCTTCTATAAATGCAAATTTTGTCATTGTTTTGGAGCACACTAGCTTATAGATAACCTTAAGGCTAACATATTCATACTAAAAGCCAAAAATCTTCAATTTTGATTTCATGGGGACTTTAGGAAATATTCTATTACACTGACCCCAATAGAAAATACTTAATAACAAAAAAACAAATAACAAACATCATACCCACTTATATGCATGTGAAGCGTGCCATCGACCAACAAACATGTTTCTCCAGTGGTAAAAGTGAAGTGTACAGGTCTATACGTTGTGAATTTTTAATAAACCTTTCCAGAGGGTTTTCTTATTGTAGGATGTTAAAATTTCATGTCACGTTATTACAGCTTTCAACTCACAGTTTCAGCTGAAAACAATGCATTTTTAAATGGAAATTTTTGGGTGTAAACATACACTTGTGCAGAGAGTAGAAATTATGATATATATAGAAATTTTAAATATATGAGCCTTCAGTTTCATACGCATTTATATTGGTCATATGAAGCACTGAAAGAAAAGCTGATTGAAGGTCAGCAGCAAGAGTAAGCCTGTGGTTTATATCTCGGTTGGTGTGTGCAATATCAAACTTAAATAGACTCCTTCAGTATATTCACTGTGAAGGTGAAACCTCCCCTCAATGCCAGAAACGTGATAATGACAGATCCAATGCAAAAAACCTATTCAAAACAACAGCACAGCTGACCATTATAAAGTGGCACAGGTCCAAGTCTCAAAACCCACAATTCCATTCAGACTCCACCTTTATATTCCGTATTTATGCTGTAAGTAATACAGAACAATCCCACGGTTTGGTATATGCTTTTGTTTTTAACCATTCATCTCCCATTTATTGTCACTTTTAAAATATAAATATTAATGTAAACTATTTAATATAAATATCAAAATAATAAAATATGGATTTTTTAAAAGCCTATTATGCTCACCAAGGCTTTATTTATTTGATTAAAAACTACAGTAAAATCACTAATATTGTGAAATATTACTACAATTTCAAATAACTGTTTTCTTTTTTAGTACATTTTAAAATATATTTCAAATAAACACAATAGCAGTTTATATAAACAAATATTATATATAAATATATTAAAAACAGCTTATATATACTGTATATATAAAATGTAAAAAATTATTCTTTGTAATTTTATACAAATGTTTCTGCAGTATATGAATGTTTGAAAGAAGCATTAATACTTAGTATATACAGCAAGAAAATGTTTCTGATTAGCTTTGATTTGTGATCGACTTGTGCCCTATTTTCATGTTCGACGTGTACAGAAAATTGCTTGTGGCTGCAATCTTGGGACATGGTGAAACCGTTTCCAGAATGTCATTGTGTCTCATTCAGAAAGCCAGGAGAAGGAAAAAGTGAATCTACCATCATCAGACAACTCCTAGTACTCCATATGCAAATGTAATCTTGAAAAACAGCATATTTATATTTCTCTGCAGAGCTCTTGTTCATCTCAGCAGGTGTTTAGAAGAGCTCTGTTTAGAAAGGTACGAAAACATCAAAAGATGTTCAGCGCACCATTACAGAGCCTCCGACTGGTTTTACTTTACATATCAAACTCATTCAATTTCAAGTTTCTGTATCTACCATGTACTGCCTTGTCGTGATCAAAAACTGCTTGGTTTGTTGTGTGTTTAAACAGTGTTGCACTAACCAGTCTGCTAAAGCGCAGGGATGTTTCTTCTCCTCAGACATGGTCATTTATCCACAGCGTGATGGATGCGAGTCAGCCCTGAACCCTGATTTGCCGCGTTGCAGAATCCACCCATGTAGCTGAGGAATAACATCCTCCATCTCGCTCTGTCTGAACGCCAGACTGTTTGGCCTGCGGCGATGTATTAAATGGTATATTGATAATTGAAATCTTTTCGGCTGACTCCGTTTTGCTGACGGAGCTCTTCGGAAGCAGATGGCCTCCATTACTCAAGGGTGTAGGTTGCTGAGCGGGGACACGGATCCAGCCTGTTCCTCAACTCCGATACTCACTCAAACGTGGACACTGAGAGGAAAGAGGAACAAACAAATAAAACGGCCAGTCGTGTGAAAAAGAACAGACAAGCTCTCGCGCTGCGGAACATCATTTTAGTTGGTGCTTGAGAGCCACCACAGTTGATATTGAATTGAAGTTTGTGTGCAATTTATTTCATATCAGAACTTATGGTGGAAATCCAAGTTTTGTTGTCAGAGTTTGGCTTATTTGGGTGATTGAAAGCAGTTTTCCAAACCCACCCGAATCCACTTCAAACAGGTCTTCTGGAGTCCAGTTGTTATTATAAACTAAAAGTAAAAACTGAAAAAATTGAAATACAAGAATTAGATAAAAAATGTAAACTTGAAAAATATTGCCTTGGCAGCTAACTTAAAATAAGTTTAGGTTTAAGTACTAAAATGACTGAAACTGAAATTAAAATAAATGAAAGCAAAATAAAAAATGAAAACTAATAAAAAAGAAACACAAATGCTAAAACTTGCATTTAAAATACAAAACAAAGCTAATTTGAAATATTAATAATAATATGTATTAATATGTTAATACATTTAATAAATAAATACTATATAAACAAGATTAAAATAATAATCAAGTTTGTGAACTGTTGTGCACTTTACATGTAAAATATAAACGTACTTGCAAAATATGATTCATATATGCATAGTATAATTCACATGCCCAAAAATAATATGAATATATTTCTGAAATACGATCCACAAAGGTGTTTATTCATATTTAAAAAACAAGATTCACAAATGCAAAACACGATTTATGAATATCCCAAGTGTTTTCACATGTCTTTGCATTTTTTAATTGATTGTTGGATCTGCATTTTCAAATCTCTAACAATCACTTCACAAATTTAATATATATATATAAAAAAAATGTTTTGCATTTGTGAATGTTTTAAAAAAAAAATTGGTAACATATTTTTGGTAACATACTAAAACTATTAACAATAGTTTTCCTTAATTGCAATAAAATAAAATACAAGCATTAGATGAAAAACCTAGACCTAAAAAAATATTGTCTTAGCAACTAATATAACATAAGCTTAGGTTTAAGTACTAGAATTACTAAAACTTTAAATAAAATAAATCAAAGTTAAATAATAATAAAAAAAGAAACAAAACTGCTAAAATTTAAACTCCAAACATAAAAACAAAAGCTATTTTGAAATATTAATAAATTAATATATTAATAAATATTATATACATACAGTATAATATATAAACAACACTAAAATAACAGTCCAATGAGTCGTGTGAACTGCCAAATATGATTAATAATTGCATAATCTAATTCACATTCCCATAATAAAATGAATACATTTATGAAATACGATTCACAAATGCAAAACACGATTTATCAATGCACGTTGTGTTTTCATATATTTGTAAATTTTTATTGATTGTTGAATCCGCATTTTCAAATCTCCAATCCATTCATAATGCAAAAACATTAACACATTTTACATTTGTGAATTCTGTTTTTTTTATGTGAAATTGGTTACACATTTGTGAATCTTTTTTTTAAATAAACACATTCATTTGATTGATTTTGTAAATGTTTCTTAGGTTAGGTATCATATTTTGCAAAATTGTTGATATATGACAAACACAAAGAATGCTAAATTGAAAAAGTAAAATGAATTCTTCCATTGTTATCTAGTAAAAAGTGGTGAACAGCTGCCACTAGCACTCACTCATGATGATAACCAACGTATCAGCTTCGGACCTAAAAGTACAAGATGAAAAGAGTCCATCAATAAAGTTTGAGTTCAGGCCAAACAGCCTCAGATTCCCCTCTAATTCAACTTCACCCAAAATAAACTATTTAAAGAGCACTGCACAGCAAAATAACTGTTACTAGCCATTTCTTTGATTTGCAAAGTCTCTCCTTTAGCACTGCACTGGATGCAGAGATAAAGAAACTGCTTCTGAAGGACAAACATCAACAACCTATTTACCTACCTGAATGTCCCCAAAGCATCTGCCACACACCATCCCAGCAGCCACTTCACCTCTGCCCTGAATCACAATTCTGGGTGAACAGATCAGAAAAAAAGAGGACAGCCGTGACTATCATAGGCCTCGAATCTGGAAATGAACACAAGCCTGCAGCAACGTCTGTCCCAAATTACCTCCTCCAAACAAATTCGCCGTTCACATTGTTTGAAGCACTGGTGTGATGAGCAGCAATAAAGGATTCTTCTGGTTATAATGTCACGCGACACTCACTCAAAGGCAGGAAATGAAGTCACATCACACAGCTTATCATTACAGCTTGGTACAGTACACTAATTGGTCAGCTTTTCCTCTTGTAACACTTTAAAACCTCTTCTCAAGGAAGACGCAAACATGCCGTATTTGGCACTTCATAATTGTAGTGCACACTAGGGTGAAGGAATGGAGATCAATGTTAACGCCCCGCCCCAATAACAGCCGCGTGCGATTAACATCTCTCAAGAGCGGAGCCACTTTGAAAGGCTAAAGTGAGGCAAGTAGCAAACGTTTATTGAAAATGCTAGGCTAGGTATGATGGAGTGTTTAGGGGGATTCAGAGTGGGTGACCAGTAAAATTTCCAACGGTACCTGCTCGTATCTCAGACTGCCTGATGAACATCTCAGCATGGATGAAATAACATCACCTACAGCTCAACCTGGCAAAGACAGAGCTTCTTATCTCCCCAGCCACTCAATCAGTACAGCACCAGTTTACCATCCAACTGGGCTCATCAACGATAATCACTTCGAGTTCGACCAGGAATCTTGGGGTGATCCTTGATGATCAGCTGACCTTTAAAGATCCTATTGCAAAAACAGCACAATCATGCAGGTTCGCACTTCGCACTACACAACATCAGGAAGATCAGACCCTTCCTAACAAAGCATGCAACACAGCTTCTCGTACAGGCCCTTGTCACTGATAGGCTGGACTATTGCAACGCTCTTCTGGCTGGATTTCCAACATGTGCAATCAGACCTCTGCAAATGATTCAGAATGCAGCAGCACGTCTTGTTTTCAATGAGACCAAGAGAGCCCAAACTGTTGAAAAAAACTGCATATGGTGGTTAGGTATGTTTTGAGGCATGGTAGCTGGTTTGAGCTGGTCCTTAGTTGGTAATGAGCTGGTTTAAACTAGCTCCTGCTCAGGACCAGCTCAAACCAGCTATCATGTGTAGCGTCTGGAACACTCCAACACACAATATATATTTTGTTAGCTAGATTTCACAAATACTTTGTAACACCCCAGGACGCCGAACAAGACCCTGGTCTCATGGTAACCCGATACATTTACAACCTTGTGGAATGCGAGCCGGCTCTCATTCTGCTTTCTCCAGAAACAAAGGGACACAAATGCACAGGAGAAATGGACTTTTCTACTAATTAATTCATAGGAAAACCTTCTTTGAATGAACACCCATTTTCTTCAGGCCAGTGTGTATATTATTGCTGTGTTGTATTTAATCTGTTGTATTATAGACTATTTTTATCCGTGCTTACGATAAACCACACATTCATATAAGTAACTATTTCATGTCTAGTATCTATGAAAATGCGCACTTCTTGTGTTTATTGCTTGGTGTATTCCTCAACTGAATGTCGCTTTAGATAAAAGCGTCTGCCAAATGAATAAATGTAAATTTCACATCATGGTAATTATCTGTTGATGGAGATGCTGGAACTGATGGCAAGTAACTTTGCAAGTATGCATAATGATCAGCTCATCTCAAGGAATTTAAAGGGACAGTTCAGCCCAAAATGAAAATTGTCATCATTTACACATCCTCAAGTTGTTCCAAACCTTTTTCTGTTCAGTACAAAAGATAATATTTTTAAGAATACAGGTAACCAAACAGTTGACGGGAGCAATTGACTTTAATAGTATGCTGGAAAAATACTATAGAAGTCAATGGCTACTGTCAACTGTTTTATTACCAACATTCTTCAAAATATCTTCTTTTGTGTTGTAAAAGAAACTCATACAGGTTTGGAACAATTTAAAAGTGAGTAAATTATGTTTTTTGTTTTTGGGTGAACTATCCCTTTAATGGGACATGCAAACATTTTGAAAATGTGGCTCTCTTTCACTGTTTCCATTATGGAAAGTAGTCACTAGATTCCGCTAGATGATGCCATTATGCTAATTAGCAAATTCATGATTGTGTCATATTTGCATTCTGGCTAGTGTCATCCCTTTACATTTTTTTGCTACTTTTCTACTCTCACATACAGCCAAAATCCCAATGAAACGGTTTTTTTTTTCTTGTGTCTGTCATGAAATGAAAATGAAATAGTGACTAAACGCAGCCCATTAAGGCTACATGTTAGCCAGCTGTCCCCTTCAAGCTGCTCTGCATTAAAATACTGATTTCTAATCTAGATGTTGTCTCACATAATCACCATACACTTAACAATGGCTGTGCTAAAATTTGACTGTATTTACAAGTAAAATGTAACTTAGAGAAAGGGTTAGAAGCAACAAAAAGTGCTCTAGGGTCTGATCTAGATAAAGTTGTAATTTGCCAACTAGATATTTTCATTTCATTTTTGTCCATTCAAAGAAAGTCTTTGGGGTCTAATGTTGTTTTGGACACCATTGACTTTTATTACATGGGCTAAAACACTCTTCAAAATACCTTCTTTTATGTTCCATGTTTATATCATTAACTATTCTTTTAAGATGGCTTACTCACAAATTGCATACATTTGAATAATCATACATTTGCATTTCCTGCCACCAAGGGCATAGGGATGATCTGAAAAGTGGGTGGGACATCATCAGCTTGGGCATGAATATTAATAAGGGGCCATGACATTCAATACAACAGCTTCTTCTTGGTGTCTAAAGCTGTATTTTTCCATGCCCGGCTATTTATTTTCACTGCACCACAACCGATTAAAAAAGTTATGATTATTTTCCAAAACATCATGGAAACGTTCCACCAAAACTGGATTTTTACCCTCTGGGAGCCTAGAAAACAGTCCCCTTTCCTACAGTCATTTAGAACAAAGTTTTCGGTTTCATAATTCACACTGCATTTATCCTTTGGTTTCTAAAAATGTATTTTTACATGTCCGGCTCTTTCTATTGCACTGCTACCAAGCAAAATGTCATGATTATTTACCAAATAATACTTTTTTTTTGCCTTTAGGAGTCTGGAAAATAATCCCCCATTCAGTCGAGTTATTGTAACAAAGTTTTAAGCTTGTATTTCATGCAGCAGTTATCATTTAATTTCTAAAGTTGTCTTTTTTTACATGCCTCAACTTCTTTCCATTGCACCTCTACCAAATCATTTTTATGGTTATTTACCAAAAGGTTGGGGAAGCAATCCACCAAGACTTGGTTTTTAGTCTTTGGGAGTCTAGAAAATAGCCCCTTTTTCTACAGTCATTTAAAACAAAGTTTACAGTTCGTAACTCACGCTGCAGTTATCATTTGCTAGTAACTTTAACTTCTGAAAGCATGAGTAAACATTGGTATAGCAATGTTATTAGCCCATTTATTTTAGCAAGGAGGCACAATTCCAATTCCCGTCATCTACCCTTGAGATATCATGGCACTCGGTTGTTTATGAGCTCACCCAATCTCCTGCAAAGTGGCAATGTGAGAGATTCGTGCAGATGGCAATGAACTGTGTGCTTTGCCGCGATGAGAAGAGAGAAGGATGCAATCTCTGGAATGATGGCTGACTACAGCACTGCCCAATATGCTTCACTTTGCTTAAATTTACAGCCTCTGTGTCTTCCACGTACGGCTGAGAGGCTGTCCACAATTTCTCTCCTCTCTGCTAAATTCTTCCCCTCCCTCCCTCTTCTCTGCTCTGAGACGTCCTTGGGAGCAAGCTTACTTTTATATTTCTCCAGAGTTTTTTTTAAATATACCGCTGTCATTGTTGGTCTGCCAATAATACCCTTTTTACCTGTTTATCTATCACCGGTGACATTGACAAGTGGAGGATCTGCATTTTGTTGTAAAAACAGACAGGTATGCAGAAGCCAAGAATATCAGGAATTATCAAGATTAATCAAAGGCTTTTCAAGTCTAAGTGAGCTACTGGGGAGTCAAATGGGACGTCTGTGCTAGGACAGGACCCCTGGATATTTACATCTGTCTACAAGCAAAACCTAAAATAGATAGAAACAGTAAAAGTGTAAGCATTAGGGCTGGGAATCGCCAGCTATCACAGGACACATATTGTGGTAATGTAATGATTGCAATATAGTGAAAAAAAGAATCATGATATATGATCATATTAGCAAAAAAAAAAATTATTAATAAAAAAAAATTATTAAACGAAATTAAAATTAAATAAATGTTTAAAAATTTAATAAAATTTTGCTTCAAAATTAAATGATAAAATGATATAGGATTATAATGACAAAAAATAAAATTATAATATAAAATTAAATAAATAATAAACAAATTAAAGTGTAACAATTAAATAGACATTCACTTATCTGTGCAAAGAATGCCAAAAGACACACTGCATGCTATATATGAAATATATAAAATTAAAAAGTTATTTTAAAATTTTATTATGTGTTAATATTATGTATCTGTAATATTATTTATAAATATATTAATTCATTTTCCTAATTTTTTAAAGTAACAAAGCAAAATCAACATCTCCCATGTATTTCTGGAAGGGGCTGAACATCCAGTAATGTGCATGTCCTCTCCAATCCTTTGGGGAATAAAAATGACACCCTTCCCCAGGCTCACCTAAATTTGTGTACATTTTAGAGGTCCAATGCTAACAACATTTGCCATCATAGCTTCATGGCAAAAGGCACAAAAGAGGCAATTACTTGCATTGTGAAAATGACTTGCACTGTTTAATCACAGAGTGTTAGCAGGCCTAATTTATCAAAACAGGAGACATGTTCCAGTGTGCTGTGCCAGTGAAGATATGTGTGTCACTGAAGCACTGCAGCAACCGTCAGTCCCCCGGGATGAGATCTCACGGGAGGGCACATGTACAGAGCAGCACGCTTTCTCTGCCCAATGAGCAATGTCGACCTTTTCACGAAATGAACAATAAAACTTCTAAATGGCATTTAAAGGCAGTTGAAACCAGAATGAATGGCCGGAAATCTTTCCCACCGCCACATTTTGTCCTTTAACACTTAACAATGTTTTGCAAGGAGATTAAGAAAGTGGCCCCTGGAGGAGCACGTTAGAATGAATCACGAACAAGAGAAGCCTTTTCAGAGAGCCCCGCTTTCAAAATCGTCACATCTATGTTTCATAAACCTGTGTTAAATGACAGCACCACTGCGTTTTCCCTCCTTGATTGTTCGCTGCAGTCAATGGAGAACGCCTACGAGCACTTCTGATGAAAGCCACGCACCGAACTGAGAAACTCAAGGCTAAACACACACTTTAGTTCAAAAGGACACGCCGTTCAATTAGGATCTTGGCAGAATACTCAAGAAAACCATTTAGTTTTTCACTTGAGGTTATCATACCTTGGTTTTTTCATTGTTAATGCACCCCTTATGCAGCCTGGCTGCTTTATATTTTATGATTATACAGGCATATACAGTATAGGCAGAACAATTATTATATTTATCCTAAAGAACTGAAAGGAGGGAACTAAATGATTGTTCCTATTCCAATATTATACATATAAATATTTAATCTTAAATAAGCTGTCTTGTGATGTGAAAAGTTGTATGTTTGTAAAATAAATTCAGCCAAAATATGAGTCCACAATCCATAGAAATGCTTCATCCATTGAAAAAGTTCGCCTCCCTGTTGTCCTTTTGCTTATAGTTCACTGTGGCTTCAGTGCATTAATAGTTTCATTATAAATACATTTCGAATACATTCTTGATCAGGTATGTATGAAATGCATTTAGTCACTTAACATTCTTGTCTTAATTTTGTGATTCATTTCTGTAAATTTGTAAATGCAAATTTTGTAAACACTTTTATGATGTTCGGACTGCATTTACTCTTGTACCCAGCAAAGTGAAGTCATGTTTTAATCAGAAGTAACACATTATATTTTAATTACCTGAGCAATGTAAATCTCGACAAACACCACTGCTTGCCTTGTTCTGTCCTGTGTGCAGAGAAAAGAGACAACTGTCACTTCCGTCACAGTCTGAATAATGCATTGAGTGTGGAGTATATGGACACGCTTATTCCTTATTCCAGTGATGTGATCTCTCTCTCGCGCACATCACTCAAAGTCAATCAATCATAAAAAGTGATACTACAGCACATGAAGAATATTAAAATATCGCTGCACTCTATTGTCACTTAAAGTAGGATGGGTTAAAACAGTGCTCTCAACTGGTTTTGCTTCAAGGAGTAGTTCACCCAAAAATGAAGGTCATCCATTTTTCAGGTCATCCAAGACGTGAGTCTGTTTCTTCATCAGAACAGATTTGGAGAAATGTAGCATTACATCAGTTGCTCACCAATGGATCCTCTGCAGTGAATGGGTGCCGTCAGAATGAGAGTCCAAACAGCTGATAAAAACATCACAATAACCCACAAGTAATCCACATGATTCCAGGCCATCAATTAACATAATTTGAAGTGAAAGCTGTGTGTTTGTAAACATATCCATCATTAAGACTTTTGAACTTTAAACCATCACTTCTGGCCAAAATACATAATGCTTCCTCCAGTGAAAAAGTCCATTCCTCGTTGTCCTCTCACATCAAAATCCACCTACATATTTGTTTAGGACACTTTTGGACTGTTTTCACTTGTAAACGATGCTTGATCTGTGCATATTTCTCTACTGATTCAGACAAGATGAATTTTCACTGGAGAAAGCAGTATTATGAATAGAGGAGCAACGGTCTGAAGTTAAAAATGCCTTAATGATGGGTTTGTTTCTTACAAACGTTTTTCACTTCACAAGACATTAATTGCTAGACTGGAGTCGTGTGGATTACTGTGATGTTTTTATCAGCTGTTTGGACTCTCATTCTGACGGCACCCATTCACTGCAAAGGATCCAAATCTTTACTTCTGGGTGAACTATCCCTTTATGGACTTCATATGAACATATGTGACTGTATAAACAAACACAAATAATGTTTTACCAGTCATATCAAACTAAAACAATGTCATTCTAACAGTCCGATTGTCACGATTTGGCTGCTCATCGTTGATGACATCAATTGCTGTTGACCAACTCCATAGACAAGCAGTTGCCATGGACACGAGAGACAAAAATACAGTTTCTGTGTCTTCCCTGTGAGTCAGAGGTGAGCATCTGGGGTAAACAGTTCTAATGAAAAAGCATCTTTGCAACTGATTGGGATCCGTCTGTGCTTCCAAGAACAGTGTGATACTGATATCTTGAGCCCACACCATTTTCTAAAAGCCCTCCTGAGCTTACCAAACTAAATGAAGTTAGTTAGGCTACAGATTAAAACAATGCAATAACATCTTACTGTGGTAACAGCTGCCTCTTGCCACAAAGTTGGACACTTTTTCTAGGTGTTCAGTTTGCACAGAAAATGAGGCGCACACAAACATGACATGCAATTGACTGTAAGCAATGAATAAAACATATGGAGTAAGAAAAACTTAAGGTAAGTAATTTTCTCCGATTAGCATGATGGAAACCACAGAGTGTCAGATTAATGCAGCACCAAAAACAGTAATGTAATTACTTGGCAGCGAGCGCCGTGCCACAAATCTCAATCAAATACACACCCAAAGCAGCAGATCTCAAACTGCGCATTGATATGCGTTTATGTTCAGATGGATAAATGCACTAGCAGAGGAAACAAACGAGAAGAAAAATTGCATTAGCTGGTTATTGAATTATGGCTTTCGAGGTGACAGAACAGGAACGATGCACTGTTAACTCATACATTGTTTTCATTCTCTCATTACACACAAATATACTCTACTTTCCCAGGTTCAATATTTTTGCACATCACACTAGCACGGATGAGTTGAAGGACAGGAAAGTTGTGGCTCACAGTTTAGAACTGCATGGAAAAATTAAATAGTTTGAATACTTTACCATTGCAATATGCCCAAAGAAAGCCAACTAAAGCGAACACACAAGTCATTTCACCTGGAGTGTGAGCGCTACGCAGTCCCAAGGTGCATCACTCACTGATTAGCTGCCCGCTGTTGAAAATGTATGTCTTGTGATCAGTCATCTTCCTCCTAGCACACCTAGCATTTTCCTTATCCTCTGCTTTGGCACGCTCAACAAAGCTTGCTGTGAGGAGTAGAGATGTGCAATGCTGTCACAATATTAAACCATGACCACATCAAAGACAAATACAAATCCATGACTCAAAAAAACATGACAAAGACACCTATACTAACCCATCTACAATTCTGATGTTATTTTACATAACCCTTTTTGGCATATTCAAAAGAGTATAAAGCCTGGAGTTTTAAGCATATCGAACTAATTATTGTCTGACATCTGTATTTAAATACATATCTGACAACATCAAATCAATAATAATAATAATAAAATAATAATATATTTATTAATGCATAATTACTATAATATAATTGGCTTACACTTTATTTTAAGGTGTCCTTGTTGCAGCGTAATTATACATTTAAGTACTGAGTAATATTAGTTAACTACATGTACTTACTATATGGTTAGGGTTAGGCTGAGTTACTTGCATGTAATTATGCATAATTAATTGTTATTATAATAGTAAGTACATGTAACATGTGTACCAAGGACACCTTAAAATAAAGTGTAACCCAATTTTATATACTTAAGGTGTCCTTGATGCAGCGTAATTATACATTTAAGTACTGAGCAATATTAGTTAACTACATGTACGTACTATATGGTTAGGGTTAGGCTGAGTTACTTGCATGTAATTATGCATAATTAAATGCAAGTAACTAAGCCTAACCCTAACCATATAGTACGTACATGTAGTTAACTAATATTACTCAGTACTTAAATGTATAATTACGCTGCAACAAGGACACCTTAAAATAAAGTGTAACCCAATTTTATATACTTAAGGTGTCCTTGTTGCAGCGTAATTATACATTTAAGTACTGAGTAATATTAGTTAACTATATGTACTTACTATATGGTTAGGGTTAGGCTTAGTTACTTGCATTTAATTATGCATAATTAATTGTTATTATAATAGTAAGTACATGTAACATGTGTACCAAGGACACCTTAAAATAAAGTGTTACCTAAAATTGTAAATAGAGGATTGGAGGAGCCAATTAAAAACCACACACACAACAACAACAACATTACTCTCACATTGCCCGCATCCTTATTAAAATTCCGTTATGTAAACGCTTCATAAACTGCCCACTCAGTCAACAATTAGCCTTTGTTGAATCCCCAGTGCCTCCGAACGCAGAAAGACTGGAGTCCTAGTCAAAGACTGACCTTGGCGCAGATGCGGGATCTATGAGCAATACTAATGTAAAGACGCACTCCAAAATGAATGAGCCAAACAAACCTAGTGTCTTATGAAAAATAAACCTTTGAACACAACGCTAAACGAATATATTTAAACTCTTTAGAGCATTTGAATAATAAATATTACCCTTAGCTTTGCCGAGATGACAGATTCTTCAGTATGTGATTATATAGTGGTTTTAAAACATGGAGAATGAGAAGACAATCTCAAAGATTGGCGTGTGATGGACAGAGTTAGAATGAGGAAGGTGGATCCTGAGGCATACAGCATGATAGAGTTTCACACGGCCGTTTGTTGATGAAACATTACTCATTGATTTTTAAATGACAAATGATAGATACAACAAATTAAATCCAAAATAAAAACCAGCGATGGGAAGAATGAAATGAATAATAGACTATCCAAATTTTCATAAAATAAGAAATAACAATTTTTTTTTTAGGAAGTTGTAAAATAACATTTCAAGAGTGTAACCACGTATTTGGGGTCAGGAAGATTTGTTTATTAATATTTGTTTGTTAAGAATGAATACATTTATTCAGCAAGGACGCATTAAATTGATCAAAAGTTACTGATATTTAAAGGCATTTATAGTGTTACCACAAATTACTATTTCAAATGAACGCTGTTCTTTCTGTTCATTAAAGAATCCTGAAAATCATGGTTTCCACAAAAATATTAAGCACCACAACAGTTTTCAACATTTTCCACAATAATCAGAAATATTTCTTCATCACCAAGTCAGCATATTAGAATGATTTCTGAAGGATCATGTAACACTGAAGCAGGAGTAATGATGCTGAAAATTCAGCTTTACCATCATAAAAATAAAAAATTTGAACATTACAGAACACCATTACTTTAAATAGCAATATTTCACGGTATTACTCTATTTTTGATTTTTTTTTAAATGCAGCTTTGGTGATAGAATAGTGTGGAGATTTAGATCCATCCATCTGTTTAAACAAATAAATAAATTAAATACTAAAAACTAAAATCAAATATGTATATTTAAAAATATGTTTTTATATAAAATATAATTTTTCAATTATATATATATATATATATATATATATATATATATATATATATATATATATATAAAAAAATATATATATAATAGTATCTCAATGATACTAAAATAAATACTGGGTAGCATATAAATATATTTTCATTATTCTTTTTGACACAATTTGACTGTTTGCATCAATAATTTTGAAGCAAACTCGAATTTATCGACCACCAGATTGTGTAGCACAAACAATGTGGGACAAGTTACATGCTAACATTTTAAACAAATCCTAATTTGCATGTACTAATTATCATATCATTATTATCATAACGAATATTATGCGCTGAAGGATTATCATACCCCTTGTGATGTTGGCGGTATGTCATAAAGTCCTTTTGATCGCAGGTCCTGGGAAGGGGGGGTGTCGTAGAGGCCCTGGGCTCTGGGGATGCCGTGCTGTCCAGTTTGTTTGCTCGCCGGAATATCGTAAATCTGTGTGGGTGTTTAAAATATAAATACATGTATGCAGACATCTACATGAGTACATGTTATTGATAGTGACACTCACCCCCTGTTGACGAATTGGAGGAACATCATAGAGGTCATGAGATGAATCTGCCACAGGACTGTAAGCGTATGTTTGCCCTACGCGGATTGGGGTCACCACCTGAAACAAGAATATATATGTTAAAGTTGGAGCCAAAAAATTTTATTCATAGATGAAATATGTCATAAAAAGTGCCATTTGTTGAGGGTCTCTTGACATGTAGGAGAAATTGAGGCTGAAAAAACCCTACAAAAAAAACATTTTCACAACCATAAGAAATTTGTTCAAATTCTTAACTTTAAGTATGAACAGTAGTAGTAATAATAAAAAGTATTATTCAAATGTTTGCTTAATAAAATATATACTGTGTACATACAATTTATATACATACACAATATATGTAGATTTGTATTATTTATTTAAAATTAATAAAATCAATATGTAAAAGATTGTAAAAAAGGATAAAAAACTAGGAAATTTTAATTAAGCAAATATAAAAATAAAAACATAAATTATAAGAATGAAGATATGTAGATGTAAAATAATAAACAAAAATGTAAGAATAAATAAAAAATAATATATGTAATGAATAATAGATTTAAAAGAATACATGTAAAAATGTATAAATATAAACAAATAAATATAAAAATATAAAAAAATAAATAAATAAATGAAATGATTACTTTGTTTTTGATCAAATAAATGCAGCCTTTGTGAGCATAAGAGACTTCATAAACAAAAAATCTTACCGACCCCAAACTTTGAATGGTAAATGTGCAGCTTACCATAAATGCACTGCAAGTCATTTGATTATGCTAATAAATGCATAAAAACAGGTGACTGAAAACATATTGACAGTCACTTTTATGAATACTGAAGAGGACATCTTGCCTCAGTTGCAACGGTGGTTACGGCTCGGTCTTATTTATTACTACAAAACCAGGGTCAAACCTTCTGGTTACTAGCCTAGGACTGCAACAACTACACCACATATCATTGAAATTTGCATAATAGTCTAAAATTAATCTGTTTACTCAGTCATTAGTTGACCTTGGTAAATAGATTTAGACACCGGCATCAATTACACTGAACCCGTTAATCGGTTTATCTCGGGTCAGCAGTGTGGGCTAACGCCTGGTTCGCGTTTCAAGCTCAGGGCTCGTTTTGTGGATCTGCGGGTGCAAAAAGGGTCTCGGAAGAACTTCCTCCAGGCTGTTCTTTTCCCAGATTCCCTTCTCTCACAGTAAACACCCAAAACTTGCCTCGTCGGCTGCTTAATCTCCCCGACAGCCCAGGCATGACATCCTATCCCTCGGCTCTCGTTCCTGACATTCTGTCAAGCCGTCCGCTCACTGTTCGCGCAGCTCAGGAGTCTCAGGCATTAGAAACAAACTCTCATACACCATCCTGCCTGGCCCGGTGTCTGGAAAAAAAGAGAATGTCCCTGCCATGACCTTTTTTGGCAGCTGCCAGCATCCCGTGTACCGCCACGTATCAACGACAGGCTGTGAAAAGGGGTTGTTTTGCCAACAAATAGCCTGCTGTTCCTCCCAGCGACGTGAAGGCCCTGATCCCAGGCTGGGGCTCCTGGCAGACGGTCTGGCAACTTCCTCACCCGTTCCCAGTGCCTTTCTGATCATTATCGCTCCTTTGGCTGGGATAAAGAGCCGCTGAGACCCTCTGCTTTCACGCACCGTTAGGCGGATCCCATAGATGTCCAGCTTTCTTATTCCTCTACTGTCCACCGAGAGACTTCTGGACTCATTCAGCCTTGAAAGGTACTGAGGACAGTCCAGTGGGACTTGTGGTATATTGTTCTAACTGGCCGATTTTTTTTTTCTTGTTCATTTCTGATTCCGCTGACATTTTTTTGGAAAACAGTGCAGCACAACAAACTGGCATTGCAAATGTTCTGGGGAAATTTATGCCATTCTGAACAATTTCTGAATTTAACGAGGAAAGGCAAAGTGGTGGAAATAATTCCCTTTTTTTTGGTGATAGATGGACATGCAAAATATGTATGCAAAATACATTATTTGAAAACTATTTTAAAACCACACTATTCTGTCTAAATAAATGTAAAAATAAAACACTAAAAACTGGAATCAATTGTTTAAATTTTTTTTTACAAATATTTGATAAATATTGATATTTTCTAATATTATATTAATTATAATTTAATATAAATTTTGTATTATTATTTTATAAAAATATAAACTAAATTAATATAAAAATAAATGTAATAAATGTGGATTTAAAATAAATGTAATAATAATAACAACAACAACAACAATAATACCATTAAATATCTTATAGCAACAAATAATTAAACCTACCCATCCATCCCTCTATCCATCCATCCATTGGCAAAATGTTCTCCCCAATTAGTGGTTGGCCATTTTTAGGACGGCAAAACAGGTCTTTACATTTCAACATTTCACAGACCATCAGGATTTTCAGCAAGTAGGATTTCAAAGCAAGTACTGAACCCTAGAAATTAATTTTGGCACCCTTAGATGCCCTCTGCAGTATGAGCGTATGAGTTATTTCCAGAGAGATCATGTGGGAATCCGTGTCTCTGGCCACGCTGACTGACAATGAGACAATACCTTTGATCCTCCATCAGGACTCTTACGCACGGACACACACAGGCCTTATAAGATGTCTGACTCGATGACTAACATTTCAAAGGGACACACGCTTATGGGAATACAATTGCACTCAATGGAATGCAGCAGATGTAAGTCTGTTCGTAGCATCCTGTAGCCAGGTAATAAGTTCATCTCCAAGGTGGATGCATTGCCCAATGTGACAGAGGTATTTTGGATCTGAAATTATTTTATATAATGTCATTTCCTTATTTCATTTTCAGGACCACTTTTAATCAAGCAGACAAGCAGCAGAGTGTCAAAATTACTGCCAAGAGAAAGAACATTAAGAGGCTTTCTTCGGAAGGAGAAAGAAAAAGAAAATCAATATTCAAACACAAAATGAATCTGACTAGACTGTGAACTTCCTTTCAAATGGTGAAGGAAATGGGATATGAAAGATGACCTGCCATAAAAAACAATATCCCACAATGCCATCTGTCAGAGCCAAGGAAATAATGACAACGACTAATGAAAGTTGAAGTTGGATTCAGCAGAGGTTTATATCAACAGGGAAAAACTTGACAGCGGTGGCTCTGCTGACTCAGTGGAACAGCAAAGCCCTGATTAGCTCTGTGCTACTTAAACACCGCTGGCCATGTGAGAAACAATTGATTCCACCAGAGTTAACGGGGAACATGAACATTTTTAGGGCTGCAGCTAATTAGACAAACTGGA
This sequence comes from Sinocyclocheilus grahami, assembly GCF_001515645.1. NCBI lineage: Eukaryota > Metazoa > Chordata > Actinopteri > Cypriniformes > Cyprinidae > Sinocyclocheilus > Sinocyclocheilus grahami. The sequence continues at coordinate 1,396,161 of NW_015505212.1, forward strand.
AATCTATTTTTTTTATGTAGGCCCGTTTTGCATTATGACATAAGAGTCAACATTTCTCTAATGGCTGCAATTGCACTAAACGCTCAAGCCCTTGACCATTTAGAAGAGAAAGAACAACATGCCAAATACCAAGGTCAAGCCTACAATCAAATAGTAGAAACTTGTTGATTTATATGAAATATTAAGTGAGGTTAAAAAGTCCAGTTTAAACTAACGCAAACTAAACCAAAGAGGTGTTTTTGTAGACCATCAGATGTTCTCCACTCTTTCCAGATCAACTTACTGTAAAGTCCCTAATATACCTTAGGTGAAATCAAAGAACAAACTGGTGTGATTTATTTTAAGGCCCCAGCCACACGGAGACGCGTTTAGCTGTATACGCACAAATTTTGTATCGTAGGCGTTTCGTCCAGACGAATCCGGCATTTTGGGAGAGTGAAACCGATATTTTTTTAAAACCGGGTCCCAGAGTGGATAAATCTGAAAACGCCACCCTTGCGTTTTCGTGTGGACAGCGAATCCGTATATTTTCTGAAACGATGACATCATCAGCCCATGTCTCGCCCTTAGTCAGACACCGCTACGTCACGTGACAGCAACAAAAACATGAACAAACACTGAACGATTGTCTTTTTATTAAAGGGGTCATATGATGTGATTTCAATTTTTCCTTTCTCTTTGGAGTGTTACAAGCTCTTGGTGCATAAAGAAGGTCTGTAAAGTTACAAAGACTAAAGTCTCAAATCCAAAGAGATATTCTTTATAAAAGTTCCGAGTCAGCCACACCTACCTAAAACGGCTCGTTCTAACACGCCCCCACATATCTACCTCACTATGTGGGAAGATTTGCATAACGCCACCCATATGTTCACGCAAAGAAAGAAGGCGTGACTTTTTTTCTCACTGTAGTATTGTTGTTGCTGCCGCCATGTCGTGAAGACGCTGTGTGCTTCGTTGTGAAAGCGAAACTACTTTGTTTGGTCTTCCAAAAGAGGATGATATCCGCTTCGTCATGCCTGGAGCTGATCCGTGCTGGTTGCTGAGGGAATACATCAACTTTCAAAAGCAGACAAAGCGGAGTCCAGCCCGGGGTCCGTCACATGTGGTTGCCGCTCATTCGTTGCATCTACCGGGCGCGCCGTTCTCGACTCCGCCGCCTCAGCTCACTCTATCCCGGCCTCAGTGCACGCTAAGCCGGGACTTCCCCTCACGCTAGGCCGCTGTGTTGTTCGTTGAGAAAACGAAACTACTTTGTTTGATCTTCCAAAAGAGGACACGACTACAAATCAGTGGTTAAGTTGTATTTATCACACTGTTCCAGAACAGTTTAACCCAAATAT
>NW_015505212.1:1398957-1447590 GCF_001515645.1 Sinocyclocheilus grahami
GTTTTATGTTTACGCGGCGCGATGCAATGCAACGCGTAAAAAGACAGTAGAAGTCATTATAATCAGTAATTATGTCCCCACTGGATGCAACAAATGCCTCGTTTGTAATGGGTTTTAATGTTTTTGTCTCGTCGCTCCGGCCGGGACATGGCGTCAACAGTATGGTGAGGGGTGTAACATTTCCCGTCACACACTTGAGGTATTCGGCCAATCACAACACACTGGATAGCTGGCCAATCAGAGCACAACTCGCTTTTTCAGACCGATGAGCTTTGTAAAAATCGACGCGTTTCAAAAAGGCGGGGCATAGAGGAGAAACAATAATGTACAGTATGTGGAAAATAATGTGTTTTTTGAACTTTAAACTGCATAAACACATTTCATTACACCAAATACACAAAATAATGTTCTTTTTAGCAGAATCACATGACCCCTTTAACTAACATTAACACAAGATTAATAAATGTATTGTTCCATGTTCGTTTGTATACCGCGCGCAAGGTTTATGCGTATAGTCCTAGTCTTCCTCTCCGTTTTTAGTGTATCTCTGTGGCAGAATTACAGCGCCACATGCTGGTCTGGCATGTATACTACATCGTATTGTGTCGGTTTCGTGTGGACGCAGATATTTCTTGAGACGAGGAGAAAAAAAGATCGGATAGGGAAAGCTCTGGCTTTGTGTGGACGTAGCCTATAGGAGTTTGAAACACAAAATGCTTTACCCCTGTGAGGAAAAGCCTCTTTAGATCATTTAGAAGAGAAAGAACAAAATGCCAAATTCCAAAGTCAAGCCTACTATCAAAATGTAGAAAACAGTTGATTTAACTGGAATAAAATCAGGCCAAAGCGAAGTTCGTTTGGAGTTCATTTCGAGAGTTTGAAACAGCTTGTCAAAGTGCCTTCAGGATGTTCAGTACACCCCTGCTCAGATATTTTGAACTTATTTTCACCCCCAAGCAAAGAACAAAAGGAACTTTGCCGTAAGTATAGTGGGAACTTAAGTTCTTGGTTGCATTCAAACTACAGTATGTAAACCCATCCATCCGCTCTGTCACAACAGTGAATTTAATCACCACCGCTTGAGAAAAATACCAGAGTCTCCTGTCTGACATTATGCAGGCCAAGATAAGGTGATTCTGAGCAACGGCCCTCCAGGGTCTTCACTAAAAGCTCTATATTTCATTTTCCAGCTGTATGTAAAGTCAATGGCCTCTAAAATAAACTGTCAATCCACGACAACCTCCTTTGTCACACTGCAGCGAACACATATCTCTTCTCTCTCTTTTTGTGTTGTTTTCTGCCTTTCTTCAGATGGAAGATAACTAAAGCACCTCACAAGACCCCTCTCTTCCTCCTCACCTTCCTCTCAGCCACCATCAGAACAGCAGATTTGATCCATGTCATCCAGACAATTTCCATTTCAATCTATTTTTAAAACTCATGGAAGGAAGGCCATTTGCACCAGGGAATCACTCATGTGTTTCGCTATGAATGATGATAAATCGAAGGGCCACAGTGAATAACGATAAAACGGATTTTATAAGTTACCATTCTATTCACATTGGCTTTCCTGTAATGCTGTCAGGCTGAATCATGGCTCTGTGATTTCCACCGAGTCACATGTGGCATAAACTTGATTTAATCTGCGTAATAGATATTAAATATTTGTGATTCCAAATCGGCTTTTACGATGTTGAGGGAAAACACAGATGCTTAGATGCATGCAAAGTTTAAATCACTTTACCTTTACCAAGGAATAATCTCATCTGCGCACCAAGGTCAAGGGTATAACAGATTTTTTAAATACACATTTTCTATGAATAATAATAATAAAAGAAAATATGATGGATGAGTGTTTGCGCAATCACAGTGTGTGCTCACACACCCATTCAACAGATTGAAAGATCTCCATTACACCGATCAGAAAACACATACTTTTAGTTTGCTTATGAAATAAATATTCATCAAACCAGCCTAGAATCCTTTACCCAGGATCTTAAAAGCAAGAAAATGCCAAATACATCAATATTGTAAAGGTAATGAATAATTTATGTTACTGTGTAACACGCTGGTGCATTAAAGTGATGCTTGTTTAAAAATGGTAAAGCTTATAAAGAATGTCTGAGAAGAGTTATCTAGGTCATTGTAGAATATCTAGTTAAAGTCTAGCTATTCAACTAGACAACTAGAAACACTTTAGTATAGGGACCAATTCTCACCATTAACTAGTTGCTTATTAGTATGCCTATTATTAACATATTGGCTGTTTCCTAGTACTTATAAAAGCACAAATTTTGCATGACCATATTCTACATCCCTAATCCTACACAATACCTAAACTTAACAACTACCATACTAACTATTAATACTAGCAAATTAGGAGTTTGAGGCAAAAGTCATAGTTAATGGTTTGTTAATAGCGAGAATTGGACCTTAACATAAAGTGAGACCTAACTCTCACTATAATATCTCAATGCAGGTGAGAATGCAGTTGAATCAGAGAGTGAAAATTGATGTCAAATCAATCAAAATCAAATAAATATTGAAGCCACTTTTCTCACTTTCAGTGTTCGAGCAGGTACCATGTTTAGTATTTATAGGGCAGTGTAGTCACAACATACCATGTACCTTTAGAAACCAAAGTGTTTTTAGCAAGCAAAAAATGGCAGGCATTTTTCTGAAAATGCCCAGCTGTGGAGGTGCAACGTTTAGCTAGACCCATTGTGATCAAAATGCTCCTCGAAAACATAATTTGTCGTATTATTGTTGTAATTCGGAGATGTCATCTGGTACAGACATGAATACTCAAAGACAAACAATATTTACTTTCTCTTCATTGTTGTTCACTCAGGTACAAGTAGAATGTGATGGCTAGTTACATTTGTCCCGCCCCTCCTCCACTGTGATTGGCAAATAAAATAAATACACAGCAAAAATGTGAAAAATACACTACCCTCAAGAAAAAATGCTTTGGTGGATATACGGCCTTAGGGTACAATGATGAAAAATGATGTACTAAAAACATTTTTTCTTTGTGTTTTTTTAAAAGTTTCACATACTTACGTCAACTATGATCTGCAATAATTCAAAAAACACTGAATTATGCCTGCCAGGCCAGTAGTTGGTGATATCACTTTATGAGAAACACTACGCACCTGCGCACATACCTATAGACCAGAGGTGTCCAAATTCGGTCCTGGAGGGCCGGTGTCCTGAAGAGTTTAGCTCCAACCCCAATTAAACACACCTGAACCAGCTAATCAAGCTCTTTCTAGGCATACTAGAAATTTTAAGGCAGGTGTGTTGAGGCAAGTTGGAGCTAAACTCTGCAGGACACCGGCCCTCCAGAATCGAGTTTGGGCACCCCTGCTATAGACTGAATATGTAATAGGCATGAGCATAATGTCACCGTTTTCACAAATTCATGTTTTTGTAGTTTACAATGAGACGATAACAGTATCGTTTTCAAAGCTTGCACTTTAAAACACGTTTCCTTTTAAACAAATTTTACATTTTCAGGTCCCCACAACACCGTTGTTGTGTCAATGAATGGCCTAAATACATAGTTTTCCGTTTTCTGTTGAAAACATTGTTGTGTAAATGCCACTTTAGTTTAACTGGTAGAGCATACTCATAACAACTAGGGTTGCAAAAATTTTCTGAAATTGTGGAAACTTTCCAGGATTTTTTGGAATATTCCAGGGATTTTTCGGAAAGTTTCTGGAAATTTACCGGACATTTTCCACCCCTTTGCAGCCCTAGTAGCAGCACTAAAACCATGGCTTTGATTCCCAGTGAAAACATGTTCTAATTAATGTTCATCTTGGATGAACTGTACATTGTGGTTACCAAAATAAAATTCTTTGAGAATAACCAAGGAACACCATGCTTGGAGTCAATAAACGACCAAGCGCAACGAAGCACGCTTTCCTGTATATTAAACAGTAGAGTACAGCACTAGCAACACCAAGGTCATGGGTTTGATTCCCAGAGAAACAACATTGCATTCAAATTTCACATTCTATCAATTAAGTCACTTTGGATAAAAGCACTTGCCAAATGAGTAAATGTAAATTTAAAGCAATCAAGGCTTGGTTGGTTAGCATGGTTGAGTTGCTCATCACTGCTGATCCAATGTAATAAATATACCATCTGAAGGCACAAAGCCCTTTAGTCACATGGCATTTCCAGCTCAAAACATCCTGGCAGCAGGAATGAGCATCCATGAGCTAAGATGGCACATTTCAAATCATGCATGTCCATGGAATCCTGTGCAAGTGGAGCGACTGCCATAGAGATGAATGGGAACGCTAACGGTTAACTTTCTCCAGGTATTATAGACCTCATTTTGCTACATTAAATCATGTTTTAATTATGGGAGGATGTACAAATTCTCCCGTTCCCCATCTGAGCATTAGTTTCCCCAAGGACCGAATTCCACAGCAGCAGTTCCTCAAATAGCTAAAGTAGATGATAATTGGATCCATAGTTAGCCGTGAAGGGGCAAAAGTCTTATCCTTAGTCCTTAAAGCATTTTGGGGCATTTACTGTGCTTTTTCTATTAAAAGAGTGAAATTAAGGAGCGTTTTGCTTGATCCACAAAAAAAAGAAAAAAAAAAGAAAAAGAAAACTTGTCCCATCAAGCTTACCCCTTCAAAAGTGACTGCCCACCAAATGTTTTACACAATGGCCTGCCAAAAACAGCCAAAACCCCTGGAGCGCAAATCAGCCTTTATGCTGAGGTGCTTACAAGAACCGTGCCAAGTTTAACTGCATAGCAATGAAATTTGCTATGAGTTTGCCAACATCACTGACGGTACATAAACATTGACGCATCGTCCTCTTGTCTGTTTGGAAGTGTTCAGAGAAAGCATTCCTGTGCGCTCTGTTTGCATGCTGGAGCAAACCGCATTGTCTGTGATTTATTGGAGGCAATAACTTTGAGTGCTCTTTGCAACCACCCTGAACAGAGTTGATGTAAAGTTGAAATGAATGATGAACACAAAGCATAAATAAATAAAGTAGATCTGGATTATTGATCAGCCCCACAAATACATGGTTTATATTTATATATATATAACTACCACCATCTACAGGCAAAAATGATTCCAAAATATTTATAAGCATAAAATTAGCCATACAATTATTCAGTTTCTAATACCAAAAGAAGGCAGGAGATTTGTAGTGGTGTCTGAGATAATGAAAAATGTAAACATGGTAAATAGCGGTGTCAAACACATTCACACTCTGCCAGGCAGTTCTGCTGAAGTAGACAACATCTTACATATATATATATATATATATATGAGTCAGGCTGGGGTGTGTGTGTACGGTGTGACTCAGGAGGAATGTATATATATATATATATATATGTGTGAGATTATGCTCAAAAGCTGTCACTATTTTTCACACCAAATGGGGGAGAATGGGGCTAGATGACACTCGTTTTACTCCAGTAAGGGTTCATCAAGTCAATTTCTGTGTATGCACATACTATACATGATTTTTATTTGATTTGATATTTTATTCATTTTGTTTTAAATGCTAGTCTGGTGTGGTCTTGCATAACACATTACTCTAATGTGATAAAGTACCATATGTTTGCAGCGTGTGAAATATTTAAAATGAGGACATGGGCCTTTAAATAAACTGTCCAATGCAAGTCTAGGGAAAGCGTGATCATTTATTCTGCCGGTGTGGGAAAGTTTGCCGCTAATGAAGCTGGGACTAAAGCCTCTTTGGACTGTGAACACCTTCTCCTTTAATCTTTATTTATTTAATGAGCGCCTATACGCCGCAGTGTTAGTAATTAGCCCTCTTTCTCCTTCTAACACCTTGAACACGAAATCACAGAGCAGAGGCCACACTCAGTGCTAAGGGCAGGGAATACATAACAGCAAAGAGGAGGAAGAGAAGAGCCAACACTCTCTGGAAGGCAAAAACAACGTGCCGAGGTTCTGGCGAGCAGCTTGTCTGATTAGTGCTGATTAGGGTCTAATTGGAGTTCTCCAAAACAAGATGACCTCTGCTTTGTTTACTGATGGGATTAATCGTGGCCTGGCAGAATTAAAAATCCCAGCTGAATTCATTCCTTTCTCATTAGGTAGAAGCTTTTTAAAATGCAGACTGCATAAAATGTGTTCTGGGTCCCCGGAGAATCTAGTGGTGTTTTGAAAGTTCAGTGTTGTTTTTGTGTAGGTTTGATACTTTTTTTTTTTGCCATTGACGAGTAAACGATTCAGAAATTCACTAAGGCTAGACTTTACATGGCACAAATGACATCAGAGCAACCGCATAAGAAATAATTCTAATGAGAACTCTGGAATGATTTGTATCTCTTGGCCACATATCAGTATTACATTGATCATAGTCATGTTGGACAGTGAGATGTACACGATCTCAGATTATACATTCTGCTCAAGAATATGGTTGAAAAAGGCGGTTGTGAATTCGATTTACCGGCTGCAACGCAAAAGAGCACAACAGTGACACATTTTTTAGCAGCCGTGGCTCTGAAAGAAAGCTGAAAACCCTTTAATTTCCTCCATCTGCCTTTTCGAAACATTCTTCAGTAAGAGGTTTGACAAAGACATTTGAATCAATGCAAAAAGCATTTTGAAAATTGGGGTAAAAATGGTTTGTTTGTTTTAATGAGCAAACAGACTACAAATCCAATAAAGCGTTTTACCAATATCTTAATAGAGTAAGAAACAAAGGCATAACATAAAACCAATTCCAAGACATTCATTTTAAGTTTAAAACACCATTTGTTTATTGCAAATTCATTGTAGCGTTATTTTATTATATTCATTGTTATTTTAGTATGATTTATATATTATTATTCTATATTTTTATCTTAAGTTTTATTTATTTAGTTATGTGCTTTTTATGTGCTGTCATTGTTATTTACTTTTTTAAGCATTCATTTATTTTCTTGCCGTTTTAATTTGAGCAATTTTAGTAATTCAACTTACAGTATTTTATTTCAGTTATTCACCAAGGCAACTAGTTGAAAGTTTTTCCATATTTTATCTATTTCAATTAAAAAATATATTATTATTTTATAATTTTATTTTTTTTAATTTTGAACTGCTTCAGAGTTACATTGAAAAGTAAAGTATTATTAAAAAGATCTCTATGGACAAAAATAATGGATTTTTTTTACCTCCCGACTGTTGTGCATTGTCATTTTTAATCAGTGTTCAGAATGACATTGAAAAGTCTGAAATTATGTTTAAAAATCTTTGAAATCATGTTAGGCCACATGTCTTGAAAGGTTTACACGATGCTAAAAATATTTTTTTTCTATGCATAAAATTAATGGGATTTTTTTTCAGGACCCCAATGTTCTGCACTGTCATTTTTAATCAGTCCACCAGCATATTGTAGAGAGATTTCATATTTTCCTCTGTCCCAAAAGTGCGGTTGCTCACATGTCAGTCCTATGGAGGAAGCAATCCATTAGCATTGTTAACACTTCTACAGTGATACAAAGAAATGTAAGCAATATTTAAGTTGCGAAGATTCAAAAGTCTGGCTACACAAGATTATTTGTGTGAAATTAAACAGTTAACCACTCAAAACCTTCCTCATCAGATTCTGATTCAGAAACAGCAACTGCAGGGCACACATTCCAGCAGTTCCTTTAAGCTGCAGACATGGCAGTCTTCTCCTTCACGGTGCACAAAAAAAATCCCCGTAAATGCCAGCAAAGGGACCTTAATACTATATCTGAAAGTCCAGCTGTTCCTGTTGAGCAGTTGGGATTGTTTGGATCAGGACAAGTGCTTATTGTCAAAGTTTAAAGCGTAGACAGGTTTGCTGATTGCCATTGATGTGTTCCACCGCAGGGACCCAGTAAGTGAGCTGTCCTCAGCCCAGAGAAATGTAGGCCTAAGTTGTCTGAAAGATTCTCTGTAGGGATATGCTGCCCCTCAGCATGAGGCATGGATTTAATCACTCAACCTGTAAGAGCACACGAGTAGTAAATAAAAAAACGCTGCTCCCACAAGCCCTTTCTCCAAAAAACACTGAAACACACGCGCAGGAACATACTCCCATTAGCACTGACAGCCTTTCTTAAATGTTTAATTTCACTTCCCTCAACTAGCATGAACACTCCGACCTAAGAGCTTGAGAGAGTTTATTACCGCGCGGCTAATGGTCTAGCACTAGTGCAGCATCTCTATCTCGACACATCAGCATTAAGGGGATAACAAACAAACTCCAAATGTGACGAGACTGTTAATAATGATGTTGCAGCAGCCACACAGATTCGCATTAATATTACAGTTGGCAGCAAAGACACGCTTGCAGAACAGGCGCCAGCGACACGATTGCACATTCCTCCCTGCAACCTACACAGATATACATTACATATGAGAGTGTATAATTAACTTAATCTTTAGGATCATTAAATCCACGAAACCAGTCATTGCTATGCAAACATGCTATGCAAAAATCATATTATCTGTACCTTAACAAGAAGGGAAAATTCATCTCGCTGTCAGCAACTGGCACTCCTGCAATTGTTGTTGGATGAAAAGGTGGAGACAGAGTTTGTTGACAGGGCATCCAAATAGCTGTATTTGCTCTAAATCACAGGGAGACTGTTCCTAATCTAGCAAACGACTTCTTGACGTATGTTTCTTGCATTAAATTTAGACATGGGGCATTTGGGTATTTAGGTTGATTGTTATTACTATTATTACTACTACTATTTTGCCGTTTTAGTTTGAATACATTTGTTACTTCAACTTCAACTTATTTTATTTCCATTAGTCACCAATGCAAAGTTTTCTTTTTCTAATATTCATATTTAATTAAATTTTATTTCAATTAAAGAAAATTATTTTGAATAGTTTTAGTTAACAATAACACTGCTTCTCTACTACACAAGCCAACCTTTATAAGTTAAAATCATGTTAGGCCACATGTCTTGAAAAGTTTACAATGTACGTATGCATGTATGCTTTCATTCATTCATTCATTAAGTCCTATGTTTACTTTAATATTGTGACAAAATACAACTGGGAAACATTTTCACAAAACGCTTCTATTTGTTTTAACAATTTAAATTGTTTAACCTAATATTTATAATAATGAACTAACATGAATTAACAAGGAACACAAACATTTTTGATTAATGAACATTACAGAATTAAACATTGCATTGCGTACCTAATGCATTAACTAACCAATTGAACGTTGGTTGGTTAATGCATTATTAGCAATAATGCCGACTGTATTGAAAAGAGTAACACTTTACAGTAAGGTCCCATTAGTTAACATTAGTTAATGCATTAACTAAAATTAACTAACAATGATAAATATATATATATATTTTTTTACAGTATTTATTCATCTTTGTTAATGGTAGTTAATAAAAATATAAATTGTTCATTGTTAACTCAGGTTAATTAAACAATATTAAAAGCTACTTTTGATTTTAATAATGTATTAGTAAATGTTGAAACTAACATTAACTAAAATTAATAAACACTTTAAAAGTTTTTGTCATTGGTAGTTCATGTTAACGAATGTAGTTAACCTTATTGTAAGTGGTACCCAGAAAGCTCATTTCAGTCTTTTCTATATAAAGTTTCATATCTTGTTCAATATTTTCAGACAGATATGATGGGAACATGAAAATGTACTGCACATTAGTATATCTCATCTCTAATAATAACATTAAGTAACAAAGTCATCCCAAATCAAACCGTTTGCCAACCACTGGCACTTGCTATCAGACCTGCGATTTGGCACAAAACCCAGACCAATGCAAAACTCGTACTTCAGACGGTCCTTTCTCTGCAAATTTAGAAACTTCACTGTATATATATATATATAGATATATGTGCTTTTTAAAAAATTGGAACTTTGTGAGACTGAACACTAAAAGTCCCCAAGATATTACGAAAAAAAATTACATTTGGGATGAAATGTTACATTCAAGTACCTGTTTTAGTCAAGAAATGAAAAGTGATGTTTACTTTAAAGTGCAATGGTTAGTCTTCATAAAATGTCAATATCCAAAATGAAGTAATGTAAAACGAGGCAAAACTGAAGCTTGACATCTTCAATATTTCACATAGACTATGTTCTCACAAAAACATACATTAATGTTGATTATGTTTATATAATTGATCTCCTTCTAATTTATCTGTTGAAATGTTAAAGGGTCTATATGATGCTGCTAAAAAGAACATTATTTTGTGTATTTGGTGTAATGAAATGTGTTTATGTGGTTTAAGGTTAAAAAAACATCATTTTCCACATACTGTACATTATTGTTTCTCCTCTATGCCCCGCCTTTCTGAAACGCATCAACTTTTACAAAGCTCATCGTTCTAAAAAAGCGAGGTGTGCTGTGATTGGCCAGCTATCCAGTGCATTGTGATTGGCCGAATACCTCAAGCGTGAGACGGAAATGTTACGCCCCTTACCATATTGTGATGATGCCCTGGTCAGGTCGGAGCGTTGATTCAAAAACATGAAAACCCATTATAAACGAGGCATTCGTTGCATCCAGTGGGGAGATAATTATGGATTATAATGACTTACTGTCTTTTTACGCGTTGCGTTGCATAAAACCATGTCTGCATTTGTGATCGGAGAAATGACAAACAACAAGCCCTACTTTACACTGCCCAAAAAACTCGCTTTAAATATATTTTTAAAGTATATATATATATATATATATATATATATTTTTTTTTTTCTTACAGTCTTTGAGTCAGAACAGCCGGCATTGTAGTCTACTCTCCCAGGATCAGGAAACGGTCCTCCATAAAATGTGCTGCACACATCTGAATATTTGGGTTGAACTGTTCTGGAACAGTGTTGTAAATACAACTTAACCACTGATTTCTAGTAGTGTCTATTTTTGGAAAGCCAAACAAAGTAGTTTCGATTTCACAACGAAACAGCATCACACACCGCGGCCTACAGTGAGCAGAGGCCGGGGGCTAGCGTGAGGAACTGCCGGAGGGTTAGAGTGAGCAGAGGCGGCTGGGCTTGAGAACGGCGCGGCCGGCGATTTCGACGAAGGAGCGTCCGTAAGAACATGTGACGACTCCGGGCTGGACTCCGCTTCGTCCACGGTGAAAGCCGATCCAGTGATCCACAGTGCAAAGTTGTAGTATTTCCTCAGCAACCAGCACGGATCAACTCCAGGCATGACGAAGCAGATATCATCCTCTTTTGGAAGACCAAACAAAGTAATTTCGCTTTCACAACGAAGCACACAGCGCCTTCACGACATGGCACAACAACAATACTACAGCGAGAAAAAAAAGTTATGCCTTCTTTCTTTGCGTGAACATTTGGGCGGCGTTATGCAAATCTTCCCACATAGTGATGTAGACATGTGGGGGCGTGTTAGAACGAGCCGTTTTAGGTAGGCGTGGCTGACTTAACTTTTATAAAGAATATCTCTTTGGATTTGAGACTTTAGTCTTTGCAACTTTACAGATCTTCTTTATGCACCAAGAGCTTGTAACACTCCAAAGTGAAAGGAAAAATTGAAATCGCATCATATGACCCCTTTAAGTTCAGAGCTTAATTGCTGACATCGAAGCCAATTATTGTGCATTTTAACGTTCTGTTGCTGTAGCAGTATGGGAATGGCGTTATGGTGCTCATTAGATGCCCAGCATGACATTAATCTTCATTTAGAGGGCCAGCGAGACAAATGAACTGAATATTTCAGGCTTCAGTAAAACAATGCACAAAAACAACACAGAAGAAAGCTGCAGAAATGAAAGTGTAACATCTCCCGAGTGGCTTTCTATTAGTGGAACTGGTTGTTCTGTTTATGCATATGTGCATTTTCATTGACTGTTAATAGTCAGTGTGTTGTGGATGGGCGCTTTGCAGAAATGTAATTCACATGCAGTCCTAACATAATTACTGCTATGACTACTTCCTGCATGTATCCGGGGGGGTCTATTCTTTCTCCACGGCGGAGACCATGCAACGTACGGCCATAAACAAAACCATTAGCTATTGTAATGCAACATATTCTATAAAAAATCCAACTGGCAGAACAGCTATAATATGCTATTGCAATAACACAGTTATTTAGCTGTTAAAAAGCAATGACATTTCAAAGAGAACACGTTTTTGTGGACCATATGTGCCTCTGGGATGACTTTGTGTGCCGCAGATTGGACAAAAGCTGAATTCACAGATGCAGTGATTGGGAAAGAAAGAAAAGAAAACCAGATTGAATTATCATCCCATCTGAAAACAATGACTTTCTTTCTCCATTCCTGACAGGATAAGTATCCCAGTGTGAATCTGGGCCAGATGCCCACTGTACTCAAGTTCATTAAAAAAAATCTGAGGGTTGTTCCCCCTAAAAATAGGATTAAAAACCAGTCTGTGTGTTGTAAATAGCAATGTTTTATACTTTAAATAATTGTGTAAGTAGTAAAACAACACAAACGGGGCAAAAATGTGTTTTAAGTTTAGAAAGATTTTGAGTCTCCCCTCCCTTGCCTTACAGTGCTTTGGTCCAAATGCCTGCTTTCCTCTTTTACATCACCTACACACACGAGTCCGGTAAGAGAGAACAAAGTCAATAGTTGTGGAACTACAAAGCTCTCAAGGCTATTTTATTCACTTAAACATCAGATGAAGTGATTATTTTCTCTTTAATACAAATGATGCCAATGTATTTTTCGATGATTCCACTATGTTAGCAATAATAACGTTACCTGCTTGATGGAAAGGGTTGCCAGGTTTTTTTTTTACAACAAAACCCTCTTTATTGCTACCCAAAACTAGCCCAAACTAACCGCGTTTCGAGGGGGTCCCCCTGTAAAAATCGCATTCCGGGAGCTAAACACACGTTATCGGGCTCGCTTCAACCTGCGGACATGAAAAACAACCCGCGGCAACAGTGATAAAGTAGTCCAATTCCACGGGAAAACCGCGGACTTGGCAACACTGTGACGGATAGCAATGCCTACAACCTTACAGTCTACCCCTATACAACGGACACAAGTGCTGTCTCAGCACGACCACAACAGCTTGAAGTTGTCTAATTTGGTACGGTCTCCCTGCTGCACTAATAGTAGTAAGACTTTCCTCTGTGCATACATACCCTTGCAAGTACAATTTTTAGCTGTATTATTTGTGTCCCCTTCATAAATCGCTCTTGAGAAATTTTGTTTATTGTCCCCCCCAACTGTTAGACGAAATTTACACCCCTGATCCCCCATACCAGTGGTTCCCAATCCTGGTCCTGGAGAACCCCCAACACTGTTTTTGCTGTCTCACTTATCTGATACACACATTTGAGGTCTTGGAGTCTTTACTAATGATCTGATGAGTTTAATCAGGTGTGTTTGATTAGGGAGACACCTAAAATATGTAGTGTTGGGGGTTCTCCAGAACTAGGATTGGGAACCAATGCCCCGTGCCATTAGACCACCACCTTTCTATCAACAAAGCATTTTCGTCCACAAAAATGTCGCTCACAGGATATTTTCTCTTTTTTGGACCAGTCTCTGTAAATCCTAGAGATGGTTGTGCATGGAAAGATCAGCAGTTTCTGAAATACTCAAACCAGCCCATCTGGCACCAACAGTCATGCTATGTTCAAAATCACTTAAATCACCTTTCTTCCCCATTCTGATCCTCAGTTTGGACTTTAGCAGATAATCTAGACCATGTCTACATGTCTAAATGCACTGAGTTCTTGTCATGTGATTGGCTGATTAGATAGTTGCGTTATGAACAGTTGAACCTAATAAAGTGGATGGCGAGTGAATACTTTTTTTGAATAATTCAAATTCCAATTGGTAAATTTAATTAAAATTTCAGCTCATCATTTCAAAGAGAACCATTTAGAATTTAAAACATTTACATTTAGAATTTTGCCCAACCATGACAATCACACATCTCCAGCTATGCTCATCACCAAGGGATCATGGGTAAATGTGGAGGCCCTGTTGCCAACCTCAAACCCACAAGCAACCCAACGGCGTTTCATGAGCATGATGCTTAATGCGTTATGCTCTGTGTTTCATGGCGTGCTGGGCTAGCCCTCTTTTCCTTTCTCCCTCTAGTGCAACACTCAATCTCCATCTCCAACCTCACGGATGTCTGTTCTGACTCACCCACACCAAAACTTCTGCCTGAAAAGTCTTATTTACAATGATGTTTTTATCTGTGAAACGAGGTAAAGCCTCACAGGATTCCCCTGCATCATTATCATCAGCTTATTAAAAAATAACCTCACGCTGTCCCATCCACACACATGACGGAACATGTGCCTATCTCCAACAAAACATGACACACATTCTTGTTGTATATCACAGCTGATACATATCATGTGACTTGGTATGTATGCGGTAAATGAGGCAGCACTTCATGCTGTCTCTGTGTAGAGCATCTTATGCTGCTGTTGTTGAACTATGTAGCCAGAATGTGTTTCTTCTCCGAAGAAAGGAAACAGACTGTGTGGACATATTTATCACTTATCTTTCTAACATGCTGATACAAGACAGACCTATGGTGCAGTAATGCTGGACACAGATAGCAACGATTTATTTGTGACACATGCAAAATATAAACAGGTAAAGTGGAAAACTTGTTTTCAGTATTTAATATTTTCTCATTTTTCATCTGTACAATAAAGTAGAAAGTTGTTTAGAATAATTTTGACATTTTTTACAGCAGTGGCAATAACAAATTGTCCCACTTTACCTGTATTGACCCTACTCATTACCCATTGTGCACTATTGTGTTTTTTTGTTGTTGTTCTGTGATGGTGGTTATGTTTAAAATGGCATAACACCATACTCATACTATATTTGAAGTATGCAGTAAATATACTGTGCATACTACACAGATTTCGCTAATATATGCATAAAACTAAAAAAAATAATTTAGCAACAGCCATGAGTATATACTGCAAAATTGTAAGAGTAGTATGTTTGTATGCCATTTCGAACACAATCTCCTCTTTGATAACAGTGCTATGAGCACGCAGAGGTAGAACTTTTTCTCCAACATGCCTAGCAACAGCTTAGCAGGAGCGCAGCAGGGAGGTGGATTGAGCTCATGTGTGGTTTTAGCCATCTCACTCTGAAAAGCTGATAGCGAAGCTCCTTTATCCAGCCTCTTTAGGGATCCACGAAGGACGTCTTCTCCTACCATGCTTGAGCTTTGCTAGGAATGATGATAATGACTTCATTTTAGGGGCCGGCTCTGAACAGAAAATAAAGGAGCAAATTACACACTCAAAAGACAGCGCTCATCGGGATGAGTTTTTAGGTTTTTTTCTGACCGAGGATCGAGTCGTTACGAGAAGAAGGCAGATGGGTGGTGAGCGAGAGGAGGATCTCTAGAGGGATTATGCTATATTTCTGATTCTTGTCCCTGGCCTCCCCATGGTTTAATATGCGCCAGAACTCAATCTCACACCCTGAGTGCTGTTGATAAGCCTGAGCATGGTGGCATCAGACCCCAGAGAGGAGTTTATGTAGAGCTGGCGCATGGCAGAAAATCAAATTTCTCCGTACACAATGAGGTCCATTTGTACAGTTAGAGCGGTTGAAAAGAGCACGTTCCGCAGTCACTGTTTTCCACAGATTCTCACATTGTTCTCCCTAGACTGAAAAACAATTTTAATGGAAGTTAAAGAACTTGTTAAGGGGCGATTTAATTAAATGGCAAAACTTGCAACATGTTTTGTATTCATCCTTATTTGCAGAGGAGCTTTGTTTGTTTCTGTGCTAAAAATCGTTCCTGTCACTTATTGATTCAGGAAAAACACAACAATGGGGCACAATCACACTAAAAGTGGGCTGATAAAAGTCCAAAGAGAGAAAATCCCCCACTGGAAATGCTCTTTTTAATGAGCATCTCTTTTAATAGCAGAGTTTCATAATTTTTCATAAACAGCACAGGTTCCTTAAACATGTAATTAAAACTAACCATACTTTCCTTAATAAAGATTCCTGGCTCCGCTTCCGAAAAAAAAAACCTTTACTGTTTGCTGATGCCATTAAGCTTTTATTTTAAGAAAAATCAAGTCCCACCCTGCATTTACCCATCATTCCATATCTTCTCTAACTCTTAAAATTTCACATACAGAAGTACAATGAGTTGAAAATGTGGTTTAAACTCAATTTTAATTATTCTGCCGTTTCAAGAGTTGGCTAGGTATCTCTGGCACTGTTTGAATGGTTCAGATCCTACCTTACAAATAGATCCCAGTTTGTTTTGGGAAATAACAAATCAGTCATTAGTCAGTTCCAATATGGTGTCCCTCGGGGTTCAGTTTTGGGGCCCATACTATTTAGCATTTATATGCTTCCTCTGGGGCAAATCATTAGAAAACACTGTCTTGGATATAATTTTTATGCTGACGATACCCAAATATACATCAGCTCAAAGTCTGATGTTACAGTTAGTTCTGCAATCCTTTCTGAATGTTTGTAGGACATAAAAGTACGGATGCTTCTTAACTTTCTAAAATTAAATAGCTCTAAGACTGAGGTTCTTCTTATTGGCACACCAGCAGCCATCCACAAATGTAGCAGTTTTAATCTGACACTGGATAACAGCATTGTACTGCCGTCTATACAAGCTTGTAACCTTGGTGTGATATTTGATGTTAATTTGACATTGGAGACTCACATTAGGAGTGTTACTAAATCAGCAATTCTCAGAAATATTGCTAGGATTAGGCCTTTCCTTTCTACACCTGATACTGAAAGGCTCATCCATGCTTTTATCACTTCAAGAATTGATTACTGCAATTCTCTCTACATTGGTCTATCAGCAAAATCTATCAAATGGCTACAATATATTCAACACTCAGCAGCACGTGTTCTCACTCACACAGCCTCACATCAGTGGTGTCCTCTGTAACTTGCACTGGCTTCCAGTTCAATCGCGTATTGAGTTTAAAACGCTTGTTTTAGCTTTTAAAGCTGTGCATGAATTGGCTCCTCCTTATGTTTGTGATTTAGTTACCCCTTATATGCCTTCTCATCCTCTTCGCTCTGTTGATTCTCTTCTTCTTTATCAGCCCCATTCCAGATTAAAAACTATGGGACAGAGAGCCTTCTCTCGTGCCACTCCGAGCTTATGGAATGCACTTCCTTTGAATGTTCGAAATGCTCCTACACTAAGTACTTTTAAGAAACTGTTGAAAACCCACCTCTTTAAAATGGCTTATTATGATTAAGCTGTTGATTAGGGTTTTGATTTGATTTATTTTGCGGTTTTATATTGTATTTTAATAGTTTTTTACATTTGGGTGTGAGAAAAGTGCATTATAAATAATTTATTATTATTATTCAAAATTTAGTTGCTTTGGCAGATGTGTTATTTCACCCAATATTTGTATGCTTTGTATGTTTGAACATCTAATATCAACTTCTTAGCTTACCTACATAAATTGACGTCACGTTATCGTCAGTATCAGCTGCGAGCGTTAGGCTGTTTTCTGCAGGTGTCACATGATGACTGCTGTTTTCTGGACGCTTGAGTGGCTGTCAATGAAGTTGGTGCCTGTGAAAATCATCTCCAACCAGTCACTGATAAGTTTCCATTACTGTGGACAGCTGCTCATGGAGGTGTCAGACAGTGATTCAGCTCGCTGTAGTCTACATTGATGATTGGAAATAGATTCCATATTATCCTGTAGGTTATTTACCAGTGATTCACTAGAGGACAAAAAATAATGCCAAACAGCTTTGAAATAACTTGTAAATGTAAAACTGAAAACAATTTATGCACTCAATTTGCCAAACTCAAATAGGAAATAGACTTCATTTAAATGAAAATAAGAGTTTATATTTGCTATTTATAAATTGAATGGTAACTTCTAGATCAGGGGTCTCAAAACTCAATCCTGGAGGGCTGGTGTCCTGCAGAGCTTAGCTCCAACTTGCCTCAACACACCTGCCTGGAAGTTTCTGCTTAGTAAGACATTAATTAGCTGGTTCAGGTGTGTTTAATTAGGGTTGGAGCTGAACTCTGCAGGACACCTGCCCTCCAGGACCGAGTTTGGTGACCCTGTTCTAGATGCATTTGTATAGGGAAGACTGGGGCTAGTTGTCACACTTTTCACTACTGGTAAGATTATCTTTCAAAGTCAGTGTTTATAGATATACACCTTAATATCTTGTTTACAAAAAATTCCATTGCACATTTCTAATAATATTATCCAGAAAAAAATACAGTTCATTCAACATACATTGTCTTTAGCCCCAATAGCAAAAATGTTGTCACAACTGGAACCTGCCACTAAATATCAAATTGCAGTCTATTTAATGTTTTTATTTTATTTTATATATATATATATATTATATATTATATATTATATATATATAAGCTTATTTTTAAACAACAAAACAATTATGAAGTACACAATGGTGAAAAATGGAAAAGCAAACCAATTCAAATATTAAACCATTATTTTGGCCAACATAAAGGCCTCAATCTGACATCTACTTCTACAAAATATGATACTGATGTGAAATATCATAATATTGGAATTTAGTTGGCATAGAATTCACAAAAAAATACCACATTCACAAAAAAAGTTAATACTGAGGTGTATGAAACGAACATGACATTTGTTTAATTTAGCTTAAAGCCCTCATGACAACTTGCCCCTGGCTCCTCTACTGTGTAAAAACTGCAATGAGAAAAATTTTTGCCCTCTACAATGTCCTTTTTAACGTAATTTAGTATTCAGTGTAAATTGTATATCAAAATAACGTGCGCGCAACAATGCAAATTCTGTACAATGCACATATGAAAAATGCACATAAACATATCCCATGCAGCCAAAAGAAAGTCGTTTCGCAACACTATTGCTCGCGTAAAAAATGTGCCTGTCCAGCCAGGCTCCATCTCTGAGCTGATGGATTAATGATACCTAAACCCGCTGTTTGAGAATCAGTGCAGTATAATTGCGTGGCAACACAATCTGCTTTCAGGGATGATGTTAATGGGCAAAGAGCCTCGGCCAGCCTTTTATTTGGCTGTCAGCGTGTAAGAGGTTCCCTCAAGAGAATGACCCCTCTCTGAAAACCAGTCACCACGGTGTCACACGGACAGATGCGGGAGGTTCACCGTTTTAACAGCCCCAATGATTCAGATCAATCTCTGGAACGTGTTTCACCCAAGCTTGGGTGTCATCTCACACATGGCTTTATGCAAGCATCGGCGTCTCTGGCGTAATCCAACGTCTGAGATTTCGAGTCTCTCCCGCAAGACTCACAAAAAGAAATGGCCTAATTTTATTATCAGTGATTTGAACATTATGCTGTGGATCTTTGGGAGATTATTGCATTAAGAGGAGTGTGTAATTCAATTAAAAATGCACGGCTGAGGAACGCACATAATGTCATAATCCCTTTTGATATGCGATCAGACGCAAGAGCTGCAGCACAAGACTCTGGCCGCCTGCCCGTGAGCTATGAACTCTGCTGACTGCCCTGACAAATGCACTTTTATTTTCCCGAGGGAGCTGCTTTTCAGGTCATGATTTATGTGAGCATGTTCTCCGCAGAGACCCGCATGTGTGCTTTTCGGAAAGCCCTGGACTGTCGTCTCTTGTCACCCGGTGCAAATCTGCAGCTATTGTTTTCCACGAACAATGGGGGATATTTTTAAACCAAACTTTACTTTGAAAAAATAAAAAAATAAAAAAAGCAGTCAATTTCCGACAGCCGATGCTCGGTTAGGTGTGCAGCGTTTGCACTGCAGTGGTTCAGGGCTAAATACAGGGGGCAGAAGGCAATTTCAAGAGGTTCCAATTTAGCACCAGAGTAGCTTCTCCGCCTATTGACCCGCATTATGGTAGTTTGTGCACAGTAGGATCAGGAGACAAACTGACTTACAGACTGAGGCACTACATTTTTCAAATGGAAAGGGAGACCTGCTGGCCCTCTGTTAACCCAGTCACAGTGGTTTGGCCGTCTGTTTCTACATTTTCAGGTTGGTTTGTTCTAACACTAGTATCACAGTATGAGAGAGGCTTTCCTTCACAGACATCCTCCAGTGACACAGATAATGATATAGGTCTTTCTGTCTGCACTCAGACTAGATATCAAAGTTTCAGCTGAGACACTAAACATCCTTTGTAAAATAGTTTGGCATGTGTTGTTTTACTAACATTATAGTGCCGTGATATTAAGATTCCTGTAATTTTTCCATCCCTTGAAGGTGAATCAGTTTACTCAGCTGTTATTTCCAGCGATGTAAGAACAGCTTCAAACGATCTGAGTGGAGAAAGAAAAATACAAACCGTTTGTCAGTGTTACATTAAAATAACATTTCTAATTAGGAATAAAATATAATAACAAGAGTATCACAAAATGTGCTTTTTTAAGCCCATATTTAAAAACAGTATTCTATTTTTGGTCCAACTAATGCACTGAACATTTGCACAGGCAGGACTTACGGTCACGGTTCACGAGGGAGGAACAAGGAGACGCTGGAGAATACGTTAACTAGAATTTAATTCAATAAACAAAGGGATACAAATACTGGAACTTATGAATGACATTTAACAGCAGACGGGAAACAAGGGGCAGACCACTATAAATACACAGACACCAATGGGACACACCTGGGAGCAAATTAACTAATTAATCAAACACAGCTGGATACAAATTCACACAACGAGGACAGGAACAGGAAAGACCAAATAAGGAAAACAGGAACTCAACAGGAACATACACGTGACAGATTGCCCCCCTCCCAGACGGCGCGTCCCGTGCTGTAACAGTACCATCGGGGAGGGGGGGCGGGCGCCCTCCAGGAGAGCCTCCAGGGCGGATCAGGAAGCCATGGCGGAGCAGACAGTTCAGGGAGCCATGGCGGAGGAGGGAACTCAGGTTGCCATGACGGATCCTCCGTGACCTTAGCTGGCTCGGCCACCATGGCCACGGGCATATGCCCCCCCCCCCCCATTTTCTTGGGGAAAATTAGGAATTCTGGAGGGCGCTCTGGAGGAGCGGGCACTTGAGGGCGCTCGGGAGGAGATTCAGGGACTGGAGCCCTCCTTGGGCTAAGCACAGGGACAGGAGCCCTCACTGGGCTAAACTCAGGGACAGGAGCCCTCACTAGGCTAAATTCGGGGACCGGAACCCTCTCTGGGCTAAACTCGGGAACAGGAGCCCTCCTTGGGCTAAGCACGGGGACAGGAGCCCTCCGTGGGCTATACTCGGGAACTGGAGCCTTCCCTGGGCTTAACTGGGGATCTGGAGCCCTCCCTGGGCTTAACTGGGGATCTGGAGCCCTCCCTGGGATTAACTGGGGATCTGGAGCTGACACTGGAGCGAGCTCTGGGGCTGAAGCCGACACTGGAGTGACCTCTGGGGCAGGGATGAGGGCGGAGAACAGTCTCTTTCTCCTCATCCTCCTCTTTTGGTTAGGGGTGAATTGGGCGGCCGGTGGGCTTTCCACAGGTGGGCTTGACTTCAGAGCAGCCGGCAGGCTGGAGAAAGCCGCGGCCATCGGACTTGACTGAGGAATGGCCGGCGGAGGGGTTCCGGATCGGAGGCTCTCCAGACACCAGATGACTGCCTCCTTTCAGTCGAGGTTGGTGGCGTCTGGGAGTTCCGCGGGGCGATGGTAAGTCTTCCCGAGCCAGAACAGCGTCACGAGGGTTTCACCCTCGATGGAGCTGGCGAGGGCGAGCAGCAGGAACTCCCTCGCGTAGACGATCGGGTTGGGGCTCGCCTGAGCCACGGCGATGAACCTCGCTCGTTCCTCCATATGAGCGGGGAGAAACGAACGGGAAAACAAAACGCTTTTAAAAACGGTGGAAAAAAAATGGGGAAAAAAGGCACCTCTTACTTTCAGTTTTAGGTCTGCTGTTCTGTCACGGTTCACGAGGGAGGAACGAGGACACGCTGGAGAATACGTTAACTAGAATTTAATTCAATGAACAAATGGATACAAATACTGGAACTTATAAATGACATTTAACAGCAGACGGGAAACAAGGGGCAGAACACACTATAAATACACAGACACCAATGGAATCAATCAAACACAGCTGGATACGAATTCACACAACGAGGACAGGAACAGGAAAGACCAAATAAGGAAAACAGGAACTCAACAGGAACATACACGTGACACTTACATTCAACAATTATTTATTATTATTATTATTAGTAGTAGTAGTAGTAGTAGTAATTTAATTATTAATTGAACTATTGCATTAACCTAAATAAATCAACTATTGAATAAACTTAAATAATAATAATAATAATAATAATTATTATTATTATTAATTGAACTTTTGCATTAACCTAAATAAATTAACTGATTACTGAATTAACCTAAATAAAAATAATACATATACATTTATAAATATTAATAATAATAATTTTTATTTTTATTCATTTAACTATTGCATTAACTGATTATTGAATTAATCTAAATAAAGAGCTTTAGCTTTTTAATGAATAAATAATTTATTAGATACAGAAGGCAACATGTTATTTCGAACGAGTGAATGGATTTAATTTATTAGAGAGGATATGGCTGGAAATCTATCAATACATTAAAAGACCACATACATCTTTTGGTAGCTACTCTAAAGCTGCTACTGTTGCAGTGAGCTGTGAGCTTTCTTTCTTTTTTTTCCCTTAAAGTGTCTCTATGGCAGAGGGAGCATTTTTTCCCAAAGCCTATCCACAACTGTAATAATTACCCATGCTTCTTTTCTCTGGCTCATTTGCATAATCAGCACCAGTCATTCACTGTGGTGGCACAAAGGAATATAATGAAACAAAGGAGTAACAAGGGAGATTGCAGATGCAAGCACAATGCTGCCACATCTCCATATTCATTTGTTCTTATAGTTCCAACGTCATAAAGATTTTCACTTCACAATGGCATTCATGCAAAAACTTTGGGATGTTCCCACACGCTCCATATTAGTGTTTTTCTTCTTCCTCTTCCTCATCTTTTTAGTAAGCCTGAACGATTTATGTCATAAATGGACAGCCTGTGGCATTTTTCCAGCACAATCAGTGCTGAAGTGTAATAAACAAATCTGAAAGTTGTTGCCATGTCTGTGCACTTCAGAAATGGCTTTACAGCCATTTTTCTCCCATTGAAAAAAAATAAAAAATAGTGCTGTTTCCAGCACATCAAAGGGAATGGAGAAAGCATTGATCTGCAGGGTTTCAACATCTGGCCTGAGTGTCATACACAATGCATGCTCCCATTTTCATGTGAGCAAACTGATATACGTGCTACAGTATAATAGTTGCAATTGTCCTGCCTGCATCGAATCATGCACTCATGGCTTCAGAAAGACAGGCTTATAAACAACATACTGCATGTATGTAGTCAAATTTACGAGATAAAAATCAGCATGTTTTACAAGAATAAAACATTTCACAATTTATTTTTACATTATTTTGGATGACAAATTCTAATGCTTTGTCTGCAGGTTACATTTATTTGCAAGCAAAGAGTGACAAGTGTTTTCATGAGCAAGTAATTTTAAGTTATTCACAACAACAGATTAGTTCTGTTCTGTTCAGATTTATTTATGAGCGAGTCACTGAATGAATCACTTAACCGATCTGTTTTAAAACTAACAGACAACAGTTCTGCTGTGGCTTTGATACTATGACAATTTGTTTTAAATAAATACCTATGTATATGGCAAAATACCTTATTTCTTGAGTTTTCCAATGTATTTTGTCAAAATATAGTGAATTAAGAGATATTTTATTAGATTAAATTAAGAGATATTTAATTAGATTAAATGTAAAATAAAAATGTAATTTTATTATTTATTATTTAGAAAAGTAAAATAAAATGTAATCAATAACGATTACATCTGATTTACTATGGAATCTATACCTACTTTACTATATCTAGCATTCAGCTAGGTAAGAGAGATAAGACAAACTGATCAAAATTAGATGAAATATAAGAGAAGCGAAAGATCAGAGCTAACAGTAAAAAGCAGAAATAAAGGTACTAATCAAAGAGCAGATATACGAAAACATCAAGAGAATAAGGAATTGACAAAAGAGAACCGCAATGAGAGAAATACTGAGTAATATTTAATTTCGAAAAATTTAAAATTGGATATGAACTGTGCACTGCACAGGGCAATTTATCAAAGCACAATTCAACATGCACCGTCCCATCAAGCTGTACTGTATCTCTGCCTTACAAATGGCTAAGTAAGGGCCCAAGAATTTCTAGCTGTGGGGCTGGGTGGAAATCCCAGGATTCAATTTCAAAATCATTCTGCCTTTGTTGCACAGAAATGCACACAGCCAAAGCCTGTCATGAATCTGTTATTGAGCTTTTGAAGTCTATGTATGCAATGAGATCTGAAACTCAAGCTCAATGCACTCGATCAGTCGCCACACTCGTCCATTTCGACAAAACCAGGGTGCCACCTCCAACAAGAAGCCTATCATCTTCTCTATTCTTTTTTCTGTCTCATTTTCTTATGTATATCAACCTTTTTCCCAACATTAAAGTCATATTTCAACAGCACGGAAGCTCCAGTATAAGCCACCACTCTCTCCTGGAGCCTCAGCTCATGATTGGCTGCGATGAGTGAGGTTAACCTCGAGACTTTTTCTGGGATCTCAGTCAGAACAACCAGGGGACACAACAGTTCTCCTCAGAGAGACCCTTGAACATCCTGCTAAAACCGCAGTCTCGCTCTGCTTTTTTGCATGGAACAAAAAATAAATCTATCCTTTTATCCAGTCAACTTTTGTAGCATTCAGAGCAAAGCTTTAATAGATGGTGTTACACAGGTGCTGGCGATAATACTAATAATATTGACTTTAACAGAGGAGAATTAGCTATTTTTTAAGTTAGCAAAGTAACTTGAGCATCATGGGAGTGTGGAGGCCTAATGAGGAGATTGAGATGTTGTGTGTGGTTGGCTGGTGGCAGGATGTCTCTACATCAGTCTTAACTAAACAAACCCCCACCTGGGAAGCCTGTTAGCTGCACTGCAGGCACAGACAGCCCCATACCGCAAAAACTGCTACAGTTTGAGAGGTGTATTTCCAGGCAACTCATGCGTCTCTGCAGGCATGCCACTGTCACGTTACGTTATGGGGCATCACTTGTCCAGCTTTTCTGCAACTCCACCAAACTTAAAATCAATGTGCTGATGCAGTGGATATTGAGAAATGGGACTGTTTATGTCTGTGGCTCATGTCAAAGGTATTATCTATCAATGGGGCATTGCTATTACCAATTCTTATTTGATAAAAGTTAATATAATATAATAAGGGTAAAAGTTCTATATATAAATAATAATAATCAGAATAATACAGAAGCCCTGAGAGGTCATGCATCATTATTTTCTTGTGATCTCGCCTTATTTTTCTCACAAGAAAAATAAGTGTCAGAGAAATGGCGAGTGAACAGAGAAATGGCGAGTGACACTTATTTTTCTTGTGAGAAAAATAAGGCGAGATCACAAAAAAATAATCGGAACCGTTTTCAAAAAATTTCTGCATTACATCAGTTGCTCACTCACCAGTGGGTCTTCTGCAGTGAATGGGTGCCATCAGAATCCAAACAGAATCAGAGTCCAAACAGCTGATAAAAACATCCCAATAATCCACAAGTAATCCACACGACTGCAGTCCATCAATTAACATCTTGTGAAGTGACAGTTCAAACTGTTGTTTCTGGCTAAAATACGAGACTTCTATCCATAATACTGCTTTCTCCAGCGAAAAAATAATTTTGCCTGAATCAGGAGAGAAATATGCACAGATCAAGCACTGTTTTCAAGCGAAAACAGATCAAAACAGTTCTAAACAAACATGTTGATGGATTTTGATGTGAGAGTACAACAGGGGATGGACTTTTTAGTATTATTGGATTACGGACCACAAGCGACGTCTTAAAGTTGGATTGGACGTCTTAATGATGGATTTGTTTCTTATAAACAAACAGCTTTATGATTCACAAGACTAGATTATTGTAATGTTTTTTTATCAGCTTTGGATATTTGGTTATTTGGACTCTCATTCTGATTCAACCCTAACCCATTCACTACAGAGGATCCATTGGTGAACAAGTGATGTAATGCTAAATTTCTCCAAATATGAATACATATTTTGGGTGAACTATCATTATTTATTTTTTTACGGGGGGGGGGGCCTAATAGATAGAGTCGGACTTGTAACCCAAAGGTCGCGGGTTCGAGTCTCAGGTCTGGCAGGAATTGTAGGTGGATTTTAATCAGAAATTAGAATCAGTTTTATACAGTTTAGTAAGATTTACAATATCTAATATTATCTACGTATATTGGCCATAATGGTGGTTTCAGAATCAATACGCTTGTAGCTTTAAAATGACTTTTGTTAAAGCCTCTTCAGAAAACTTTACAGGTTCTATGTCTTTGTCAGAGGCTGTAAGACCATCTTCTCTAAGTTTCTTGTAAAAATATTTATAACTGTGGAACTCTAGTCAATAAACTGAACTGCCCTCTAAGGCCTCGTCTTTCAGAAAACAGATGCAGTGAAATGCCACAACGAAACAACCTCACAAATTCTAACTATTCCTCTAAATATTTCATAAATGGGGGCATGGACTGATGAAAATCCTGGTACTTGCGGACATCAAACTAAAACCCAGATTTATGCTTTTATAGTACATGCACATTTTTCTTTGGCAAAGCAGTCTCCTGATGCCAGATGTGATGAAGAAAGGTCCAGTGTCCAACCCTATTGGGAGTTTTATTATAGAGTTATATCCGTGTTTTCTCAAGGTGTGTGCAGTCCCGAGGGTGAGCTGTGAAGGACCTGTGCATGGGCTGTAAAGCAAGACAGGTCCGTTTCAGAAAAGCACCTTCACAGTGAATTCATCCCTAAAAACAGGGTCACAGCAAAAAGGACGTATTTTGTCAGAGTCCCTAAAACAAGAACCTAAAGAATTGGATACATGGAAAGCCTATTTTCAGCTTCCTGATTATTTTTTTTCATCCCAAAATACTGGTTGTTGGGCAGTTTTGGTCCTTAAGTGAAGTTGCTACACCTTGTCTGCAATGATATAAAAATATAAAAACACAACAGTCATTACTTAAGTAATACCATACAAGTAAGAGCACTGTATATCGGCATCATTGTAATTCCCTAAATTTTCACATCTTTTAAATGTTTAAAAATGATACAATTATTTTAAAAAGCAAAATAATTGTTGCCTATTAATAACTGTAAATAATAATTTTTTTTTTGGACAAAATGGTTGTATGCTATTTTGTGTATATTTGCGGTTTCAATTATTTATTTGAATTTTCTTAGTGCAATTTAAGATGAAAAGCCTATCCTACATGATTTCAATTAAGTTTTCATTGTAACAACATACGCCATATAGAATGACAACATGTGCTGATTTTGTAAGTCAAGACAGAGAAACTCTTGAAATTAACTTTTAAAAAATAAACCAAGATACCAAGACCAACCCTGAGAAATATTAATTGGAGTGTCCAAGTGTGACAACTAGCCCTTGTTTGCCCCCATTTTATGCTGTCAACTTGAGTGTAAATTATTTTAGAAGCTATACAAACACACTATATGATCTCTCATTCTCAGTCACTCTTATACACAATGTACAGAAAAAAACCAACAACCCCAAAATACGACGCAATCAGAAGTTAATACCAACATATAGCCTATCCATTTTCTTCTGCCTCTCCTCATTTCTCCAACTGCTCTTGTCTGACATACGCAGCGGTTTAGCCAATCAGCTGCGAGAGTTTCTCCCCGCACCGCCGCTATTGGTTGATCTCTGGAGACTCGGGGGCTGTTCCGATATTAATGACCGCTGGGCAGACAGCGGCATGTCAATGTGACAACCGAACGAGCGTCTGCAGATGCGCCTCTGAACGCGGAGGAAGGAGGAGGTTGTCAGTGCGAGGGACTCTATAAAGGTTCCAGACGGCTCTCACCTGGTGGATTTTGCCTCATTCGCGCGGCAAAACCTTAACGATAGGAGCGCGAACCGCCATCTACGTTAAAAGAAGAACAGAACACGCGCGCTTATTTTCATTTGCGTGGCGCGCGCTTCCCGCTCTCTGGAGCACTGCGCTATAGATGAACGGAATACATGTCGCTTTATCGACCGGGAATGACTTACGTTGAAACGGTAAGTTTGAACATTTTCCGATCCACCTCATCTATATGGCTCATAAATATTAATTTTAGTCGGTATTTACAGCATGAGCATCCACATTCAAGTTGAGAGAATATGCGTCAGAGCAAAACGACCGTGAAGGAACACAAATGGAGGGAAATGGATAACAAGCACATAGGTACTTGAATAAATAGGCATGTCAACCTGGAGCACAGAATTCCTGTTGCTGATGTCGCGGTATCTGCATCAGCAACAGCAACAGGAAATCTGTGCTCCAGCTTGGCATGCATATTTTTTGGACACAAGGCACGTCCTGGACGGATAGCCACAGGCAGCCTTGCATCTGGCTGTTCTCAGTCTCCCTTAAATCACCCTGTTGCCGTCCAAGATGTTCTACAGTACCCCTTATAGCACATGCATTTCAAATGCAGATGCCTTGAGCATCCACTGTACAGTATCGTTAAATTAATGTATATCGCTTTGAATGGAGGCATTGTGATTCTGATCCATTCGTCTGATCTGCATTCATTGCTTCAGCCTAATTTATACCGTCTACAGCATAACACATCCAATACAGATGATGACATTTATTTTTTATTTTTACCCCAGCTGTTAATCACACAACCAGTGAGTTTGTCCTCCCACATCTCGTTGTAGACGGAGGCGGTGAGGAATCGTTGCAAACTGGCATTGCACTTTCTAAAACATAAGCCAGAGGTTGTCTTATGGATTGCTAAAAGCATTTATGTGTAGTGGGGTAGTGCATCAAACTAAAATATTACAATTAAAATAAAATACAATAAACTGAAGTAGAATTATGTGAAAAAAATAAGAAGTGCATGAATCCACATACATATCCATATATGACCCTCTAATAGTAAACATATACCAATTAGATCACTGGGTTTTAGGCGCAAATGTCATTGGGCTTGGGAGAAAAATATCGAAGGATTTGGCTTTCCTATAGAGGACCTTAGTGTGACCACCGTAATCACAGGGCCTGGGACAGCCATTACCAGTTGTCCCTCACTGATGGCAGGCCACTGACTCATTACAAAGCAAAAATGTTTAACAAAAATATTGTGTGGTTTAATGGCAGACAATATGCTCCAACCAGTTTTTTGTCCTTGGAGTCTCTTTCATGCCAAACTCTCCAAACTCAGACCTGAGCGGACAATTCTTAATCACAGATGTAATCACATGGGCCACTTGATGGCTGCACTAATTAACAGACAATAAGTAAAACCCTTGATATTAAGGATCTCTCAGATATGGCTTCTGTGAGTACACTGGAGTGTTTAACTGATTTTAGTACCTCTTTGTATGACGAGGTGCTGGAAAATTGCTTTCTCTGATTGTTGCATCATACCAAACAGTGTGAAGCACAAAGCAATGGTGGATGTGCGGTTTGAATTCCAATTTATTCAAGCCTACATTGCCAGTGAAAAGGGGTGTGGACTTTCGAAACAAAACATCACAACGTGAGTGTTGAAAAATAGCATGTGTAGCATTTCATTAGCTAATACAAGTAGGGGAAAAAAAGATCTAAGGCAGGGTAAACTAGCTTTAATGACTCCTCCCCAATCTCCGTCTATTGAAAAGGTTGCAAAAGCCTCAGCTAGTTCTGTTTCAAAATATAGACTTTAATAAGAGAATATGATAGCAGCATATGCTATCTGTGTTTTCACGAGTAAACAGAGCAGAACCATCTGAGAAGCACTGCTGTGCTCTCCATCTGCTCTTAGATTAGAGTGATACCTGTAGTAGAGGCATCCGGTACGGTATAGAGCACATACTGGGAGAACTGGGATCTCATTATGTCTAAACAGTCAAGCGAAGATGTTTAGAACACAATAAACCATGCACTGCTACACCGATAGATCGACTGACACTTGCTGTTGGGAACACACTTTCAATCAATCAGGCCCAATTAGAGTGAAATGCTGTATTTGTACCCAGGGGAGATTTCATTGGTTTTCATAATTAGGTTCTTCATATACAGTGTAGTTTAGTGATGCTATTATTCTGCCCGTTGTGCATGGTATCTTTTCCTCAGGCTGGGTTATGCATGTTGGAGCAAATAGCAATGTTACTGGCTGAGCAATGTGGTTGTATCGATATGAGTCAGAATTTTCTTACAGCATAATCAGAACCTTAAGGGAAAATGCTGGACTTAAAACTCTCTTAAAACTAAAAGAGAATGTACAATTAGTTATAAAATTAAAATAAAATGTATATCTGATGTAAAAATGATTACACTGGCATCTAAACATTCTGTATTTTAATTCATGTCAATGTGTTTATAAATCCAAATTACATTTGCACCCAGAGAATCAGTTTAACACAGACTAAATATGAGCAATAATGCCTTCCAATGAAGACTAGCATAGAAATGAGTCAATAATAGGAATGAGAGATAAAGAGACACTTTATTGATCCTTGATGGGTAATGTATTAACTACCTGCAAATAGTTGGCCAACTGGTTTACAAATTTTGCAAGAATGTGCATTTAAACTTTTTAACCTTCGAATAGCATGCTTTTTGCTTACATTTAATTAGTGCTTGCAAGGCAGAACTGTGTTGATATTCCTCTTTTAATTTTCTTCCCCACAATTTTTAAAGAAATATAATATTAAATGTAAAAAAGGTCATTGATGTTTACCATTCAAAATCTGACATCATTGTAATATTTGCTAACCAAATTGTGATTTGCCCTCCACCTTGCAATTATTTGGATAGTGAATTCGGATTGGTATTTTTTTTTCTTAGATCTATTTCTTTGAGTTTAAAGTCACTCTTACAGTGCAAAGACAGTGTTGCCTTGAGTGCGACAAAAATAGGCTAATAAATAAAATAAGATGCACGTTGAGTGTAATGATGACGACAACAACAACAACAAAGGTGGCTCTGATGTGGCATTTCATTTACAATGAACCAAATACCTTAAAATCTGTGCTTGTCTACAACACCACCATTGTTCTTTCTCTGCCTTGCAAACACTGAAATTTCCTTCAGGAATTGCCGTTCCAGTTAATTTATGTCAGCACAAATTAGATTTTCCTAAAAGAGCAAATCAGCATCAAACAATCAGTTACAAAATATCAAAATTGTCCATGTACACTTGAATTCATTGAGGGCAACAAACAACGGCAGTGGATAAGCTAAAACCTGTGGGGTCCATTGGTTTAATTTGGAACATTGATTCTGCATTAACCATTGACTCAGTGCTGATTTTGCGAACACATAGGAGCAGGTGCAAAGGGAAACGTTCCTTGATCATTACACTGGAAACTTCATTATGCACACACATTGTACAGCAAAGCCTGTCTAATGGACTATTCCCTTACCTTGAAAATAGTGTAATGGCAAATCAATGAAGTACAGGGCAGGAGGAGGAGCTGTGAAACAGACTATGCCACACACTGAGAGATCTATGCAAACTTGTTGGCACCTAGCCCTTTGCATCTTCTCCAGGCCTGATAGAACAGCTTACATAGAGCATGTGAAGAGAGTAGGGGAGAAATAAGAGCTTAAGTGAAACACAAAGAGGAGAGAGAGCATGGGTGTAAGAGCAGGGGTGTCTTTCTGTAGACATTTGTGTGAATGAGCGAGAAAAATTCTTGAGACCATTTGAGCAATATTCCCTCTGAACCATCTCTATAACACAAAGGGCTATTTCTACAGGAAGCAATTCCACCTCCGCCCTACATTCTGCAGAAGCGATCTGTATGACAGAAGTTTAACTGGTAATGAAAGCCTACAGCTACACCTGCCATCATATATATTTCAGAAACCCATGCATGCTTGCTGGTCAGTTATATGTTAATTTTATGTTTTTGGCAAATATGTTCTAAAAAAAAGTATTTTGTGCTTGTTACAATTAACTTACAATTACCTGGAGATAAAGTAGTGTAGTGGTTAGGAAGTGGTGGTTTGAGACCTGTAAGGAATAAAACATCAAATAAAAATAAATTTGCTCTTTTTTAGAAAAGTGTCCTCAATGTGCATTAATGTATCCCTATTTAAAAACACAAAACATGTTATTATCCCCAGTGCCGTTTACACTGAGTTGCTACAGCTATTTTCCAAACTGCAGAGGCGCTAACTTGGGGTTTAAGAGGACCTCAAGCTCAGTAATCAGTCCCCAGTCCAAGATTTACAGCCTATCTCAAACAACTTGGCCCAAAGCAAACACAGGAGCCGCACTGCCACTGTTCAGCTTGAGTTACCTTCCAGGGTCAGTAGGCCTTCTGCCCACCGGACACATTTATTCAAACATGCCCCTATATTTTACAGGCCCAATAAAGATGTTGCTCGCTCTGTGATATCAGGTGTGGCAAATAATGGCGGGGAACAATCTTCTGACTCCTCTTCTCTCCAATTTCGTTGACTGACTCTGCAGTACATCAGGATGGTGATTAGAGGCATCCATCTTGAAATTCCATTTTCTCTGGTATTAGTTGCATTTCTCTCTGTCTCTGAAAGTGTGGCACACTATGCAAGGTATTGCCACTTAAGCTCTATGAGCCACGGTGTTGTTCCAAGTCCTTATGTTTGTATGTTCTCACCTACACTTAACTGGGTTAAGTCTAATTTCCTTCATTTGTCTTTGACTGGAGTTTTTAATGGGTGCGCCATACCTTTATTGCTGTTACAGAGTCAGTGGAGGTTAATACAGGTTTAGTTGTATTAGTATGTCTCCTCTTCTGGGAGTGTTTTTTGTAGATACTCTAACAGAAACAGCCTCCAGAACACGATCCTCTGCCAGCCATTACCACAAAAAAATACATTATTTACCATCGCAGAAACTAGAGCTCTAACAGATTTATTTCTGGAGGACAGTGTATCGATTTTGTAGTCTTAAAATGACTAAAAACTTCTTTGATTTCTTCTTAATTCACAACATATATGCAATAACAATGACTCTGACACACAGTTTTAGTTCCTTTTTAAGCTGTAGCTAAATGATTACATTCTGAAATAATGTACAGAAATCTTACAGTTGCAGATGATGCTGTTGACTATGGAAACCTTGATTTAACACACTCATAGCAGTGCCAAATTATTCATGCCCCATTGAACTACACCTTTATTGTGCATTGTTAAATGGTCCTGTTCACGATGTGAAATCACTGAACATGGAAACTCTGGCCCTGCATCAAAAACATAACCTTGTCTAAAAGGGCAAGATGATAAAAGATGGTGATCCTGCACAACATAAAATGGAAAGAAGGGTACAAAAAATTGCATGTGGACTGCCAAAACAGTTCTCCTAAATGCATTCTAAATTCTTAACATTTATTAAATACTAAGTACTAATTCAATTCACTATTAGAATCTTGATAGTCTAATATCTGGAAACACATTAACATTATGCTGTCAACAGACAAGCATGCCTACACACTGCATTAGTAGTGAACGTGCACTACTAGAGAGAACATGCAGATGCTGTAGGAGCAGTGCTCCATTTAACACGTCAGGAAAATAGGCTATTTGTGTCAGTCAGGAAAACTAGATGCATTTTCCAGGATTTATGGCTGACACCGGTATTGTCAAGCATCCATTTTCCAACCACCGTGAGAGTAGCCTCACACTTATGAGGTGTAATAAACACACAAA
Organism: Sinocyclocheilus grahami; assembly: GCF_001515645.1. Taxonomy (NCBI): domain Eukaryota; kingdom Metazoa; phylum Chordata; class Actinopteri; order Cypriniformes; family Cyprinidae; genus Sinocyclocheilus; species Sinocyclocheilus grahami. Next base: position 1,432,709 of record NW_015505212.1, read on the forward strand.
TTTAAAAGTGTTTATCTGCTAGACCTATTAACAATTTGACATTCGTTGTCTATGGGACGAGTCAGTGTAGTTTGTAGCGTCTCTGTTTACAACACAAGTACACTTCAATGATGGAGAGACATTAACAGATCAGATGCAGTGACCCCCCCCCCACCAGACAGAAATCCCAGAAGGCCCTATATATCATGTATTTCAAACAGATTCTGTTGCACAAATATTATTCATCATAAAGGTCCCTGTATTTAAGCTTTTTCTGAGTGTTCTTCGATTAATGATGAATCTTGTTGCCTTGGAAAATCACACATTTCGCCCCCCTCAATTACTCAACCAAAAAACACACTCCCCTCCACAGAGTCTTGAGGGATGAACTCTGGGTTTCTCCATCTGTGAAGCTTACTGAAGACTTTCTGTGGTATCCTCACTTCCTCACCAACTTCCTTAGGCTTTGAAGTTGAAAAGAGGGATGATAGTGTGATGAAACAGTCTCTTTCTTTCTTTCTTTCTTTCTGTCTGTCTGTCTTGCTCGCTGGCATTCTGGCTATGGCACTTTCCATAGTAACCCTGGTGATGCGGAGAGCTCTCACAGAATTGCAGATTTTTCAGAATCCTGCATAGCACAACAAAGATAGTTGCTTTTAACAGAAAAATAACTAGGGCTATCAAATCAGTTAATCGCCATTAATCACATCCAAAATAAAAGTTTGTGTTTACATATTATATGTATGTGTACTGTATACATTTATATGTATAAATACACACACACACACATATGTGTATTTAATATATATATACACTGAACAAAATTATAAATGCAACACTTTTGTTTTTGCCCCCATTTTTCACGAGCTGAACTCAAAGATCTAAGACTTTTTCTATGTACACAAAAGGCCTATTTCTCTCAAACATTGTTCACAAATCTGTCTAAATCTATGTTAGTGAGCACTTCTCCTTTGCCGAGACAATCCATCCACCTCACAAGTGTGGCATATCAAGATGCTGATTAGACAGCATGATTATTGCACAGGTGTGGCATAGGCTGGCCACAATAAAAGGCCACTCTAAAATGTGCAGTTTTACTGTATTGGGGGGTCCGAAAACCAGTCAGTATCTACATAAATATATACATGTGTGTGTGTGTGTATTTATATATACATATAAATACACACAGTCCACACACATATATTATGTAAACACAAACTTTTAATTAATTTAATTAATCGATTTGACAGCCCTGAAAGTAACAAATTTGTATTTAAAAATAATGTTGAGACAGATCTAATGTGGTATTTGCAGGTAAAATATCTAGTATTCAAGGCCATGGTATATGTTGCTTATAGCCTAATTGTATTATTTTCACTAAAGTGGAGTGTAGTGAAAATGTTTTGTTTACATGGCTCTAACATTTCATTACAGTGAGTTGCATCTGGGGAATCTACCCTTTTGAAAAAATAAGCAGCAATAATAATGCCTACAAGTCAAACACACTAAGCTTCGTAATTCACACATTTTTAGGGAACTTCAGCTTCAGAATCCCAAAATAATATCTAAGGTGAAGGACACCCATATCCACGTCAAAGGCTTAGCATGCAAGGTACTGCCAAATAAAATGCCAGCAGACATCAGTGCTTTAATGTGGCTTTTGTAAATGTCAGCATGCTTCTGTCTTGCCTTAGCGATGCCCTTGCATTTTTCCAGTTATTATATGCTAATATTTTTAATCTCTTTCTTCTTATTTTCTTCAGGTAGAAGTGGATTAGGCTGATGATGGCATCATCTGTAGTGTTAAATGAAATGTACAACCTTGCTTCTGCCTAGCTGAAACCGCTGCTACCTGAGGTTTGATGGTGACCTTTTTACCTTTATCTGCCCAAACAGTAAAATTTCATACACCACCTTCAATCTGAATTACGGGAGACTTGGTGACGGGACATTGCATCTGTTGACAGCACATCAGTCAGGGCCTAGGGAAGGCCCTCTGTTGGATTCAAGTGATCACCACAAATGATTGATTATTTTTGAAGTGAAGTGCTTTTGCCACAAAATCTTTAAGGACCAACTACTTATTGGTGGGAACTGTGCCAATATGAAGGACATATCATTTGTGGATTATTTGCTAGTGGGCCTTGCAGTGACTACCTTGGTTCTTGCTGCAGAAGAGAAAGTCAGTTGTCCCAAACTTTGCGTATGTGAAATTAGACCCTGGTTTTCCCCTAGCTCTGTATATATGGAGGCTCCCACTGTTGACTGTAATGACCTCGGACTTTTTGACCTGCCCATGAGATTGCCATCTGATACACAAGTCGTTTTACTGCAGACCAACAACATTGCTAAGATTGAGCAACCTTTGGATTACCTGCCAAACATCACTGAGATTGATCTCTCACAAAACAACCTGTCATCATTAAGTGATGTCAATATTGGCCACCTCCCTCAACTCTTATCTCTACACATGGAGGAAAACTGGATATGTGCGCTATTAGACAATAGCCTTTCTCAGCTGACCAACCTTCAGGAGCTCTACCTGAATCATAACCTCATCTCCTTAATTTCTCCCGAGGCTTTTCGTGGCCTTCAGAGCTTGCTGAGACTTCACCTCAACTCCAACCGGCTTCAGAGTATAAAAAGTGAATGGTTTGAGCCCTTACCAAATTTGGAAATTCTAATGATTGGAGAAAATCCTGTCCTCTCTATTCAGGATATGAACTTCAAGCCTCTGAGAAACCTTCGCAGCCTGGTTCTTACTAGAATGAACTTGTCACAGATACCAGATGATTCACTTCTGGGCCTTGACAATCTGGAGAGTATCTCATTCTATGATAATACATTCCCTAAGGTACCCCATGGTGCTCTCAAGCATCTTAAGAGCCTCAAGTTTTTGGATCTTAATAAGAACCCCATTGGGCGAATTCAAAGGGGCGACTTTGTGGACATGCTCCATCTTAAGGAGCTGGGCATTAACAGTATGCCTGAGTTGGTGTCCATTGACAGTTTTGCCCTCAACAATCTCCCAGAACTGACCAAAATCGAAGCCACCAACAACCCCAAACTTTCCTATATACATCCAAATGCTTTCTATAGGCTGCCAAGGCTGGAAACTCTAATGTTAAATGGTAATGCTTTAAGTGCCCTCCACAGGATCACAGTGGAGTCCCTTCCAAATCTTCGGGAGGTTAGCATGCACTCTAACCCTATACGCTGTGACTGCGTTGTACGGTGGATGAACATGAACAAGACAAACATTCGCTTCATGGAGCCTGATTCCCTGTTCTGTGTGGAACCTCCAGAGTATGAAGGTCAGCATGTGCGGCAGGTTCACTTCAGAGAGATGATGGAGATCTGTCTGCCTCTCATCTCTTCAGAAAGCTTCCCCACACAAATCAGTATGGAAAGTGGGAGATCTGTGTCTCTTCACTGCCGTGCCTTTGCTGAACCTGAGCCAGACATTTACTGGGTGACTCCCTCAGGGAGAAGGGTCATCTCAAATGCTGTTTCGGAGAGATTCTACATGCACCCTGAAGGCACACTTGATATTTATGATATCACTAAGAGCGAGGCTGGATTGTACACATGTGTGGCACACAATCTTGTTGGGGCAGACCTGAAATCTGTCTCATTGGAGGTAAATGGATACTTCCCACAACCAGTCAATGACTCACTGAATGTCAACATTGAATCTGTACAGGCCAACTCTGTGTTGATATCCTGGAATGCCTCTCATGGTAGCCTGGCACCAAACATTAAGTGGTATACAATGCCCACTGCAAACCATCCAACTGTGGCATTCACAGCTAGGGTACCATCTGATGTGACTGTATATAATCTCACACATCTCAACCCTGCTACAAAGTACAAAGTGTGTGTGGACATTCACAGCATCCATCATAAACATGACACCAAGTGTGTCAATGTCCTAACTAAAGGATTAGAACAAGCTGTAAAGGACTTCGAGAGGTGGGACATGGTACTTATTGCTGCTTTTGGTGTGCTTTTCATTGTGATCTCAGTGGCTTGCTTTCTGATTTATGTCTTTATGAGGAACAACTGCATTTATGGAGAACTGAAGCGATACCCATCCAAAATGGCTCTGATGTCTGAGACCAGCCAGCAGTCTCCATTTACAAGGCTCTGGATTTCTGGGAAAGGGATGCCAGCTGCTGTTGAGGTGAAAGCCACAGTCATAAATGTGTTGGACAATGCATTTTAAGCTGCACATGCAGAGGACCACAAAAACTACAAGCAAATTGACAAGGCAAGAGTGGAGAAATAACAGTTCCAACTTGCCATTTATCTTTTTGCCTTGAAACAGACATCAAATTCAAATGGAAGGGATGTCTGAAAATCTATAACTAGCTCTATAGCCCCTCATCATGAGCTGATGTGGCAAGTGACAATGGATCAGTGGTAACTAGCAAGATGTAGAGACTTGCTGCTAAAATATGCAGTGTGATATTTCTAGGCCATTCACTGAAAACAGATGATATTAAGACATCAGGAAGGTGTTGTTTCTCATACCTGACTGTTAAATGTGTAAAGAGTAGTGGAACAGTCCTTGTGGTCCCAAAGCAATACCGTCTGTGCTGTACAACCATAGGCGTGTTAGAGACCTGACTGTTTGTTGAGAAGGAAATCTAGTAGAATAGAAGATTACGGTGGTTATGATGTGACTTTTGATGAAATATGTTGTTTTTCTATTTAAAAGCAGATCTGTCTTTTCATGCTTAAAATTGTTATATATTCTATCCAGAAATGTAACAGGTATCTTCTGTGCAGTAGCCAGGCAGTAAACAAGTGTGAATTAATTACAGTATGAAAGATACAACTTAAGTAACGAGACCACACATTTGCTGAATAAAACACAAATGTACATCTTAAGGAATCTATATACATAAATATATATTATATTTGATTATATTACTATCAGGACTGGATGTTGTTGAATGCAGACACTCGGACATAAATTGCAGAAGGTTGATCATGACAGGGTAAGTGCCTACTCCTGAATCTTAGACCAGACAAAAAAAACACTTTTGAATGTTACTTCTAATGGTTTCCTGAGAGATCCCTGGAGAACAGAGCCATGATTCCAGCCTCACATGCAAATTTGTGCAAATACTATACGAGTGTTTTTAGCATAAACATGGTTTAAAAGCATTGCGTCCTTGCTTTGAGTGTGAAAAAGCCATTTTTATATTGACTGTGCTGTCTGTTCTACCCTAAGCACATTAGTCAACGAGACCAATGTGCCTAAGGTAATGTAAAAACTAAATAAATGTCAGCATTTTTTTTTCTTCTCATGTTGGAATCGGGATGTTTACTGATCAAGGTTCTGAGGAAAAAACCTTACTATCATTAACAAATATGTCTTGAAGGAATAGTTCATCCAGAAATGAACGTTCTCATGTTGTCATGTTCCAATCCCATGTTGTTTTTTCTTCTGCAGAACACAAAAGAAGGTTAGCAGATTCTCCAAGGTGCTCTTATATGTACAATGAAAGTGAATAGGAATGGACACTGTCAAGTCAACATGGAACATGTGGCAGTGCAAATGAGCAATAAAATATGCAAATAACAGAAAAAGACCATAAATAAATTGTTTGAAAAAATTACAGCTCTTCTGCTAAAGACATTCTGCTAAACTTCTTGTGTTTCACAAAAGCAAGTCAAATGTGACTGAAACAACAGTGTTGACAAATGACAACATTTTTATTTTCTGGAGAACAATTCTTCCAGTGACATAAAGAGGGCACTTGCTGGTTCAAGTCTAAGACAACCGAAAACCTGCAAAGAATCACATTGCATTTGCTCCGTTTAAGATCCAGCACAGACTCACAACCCAAAAAATTACAAACATGATGAATGCTCATCAGCCAATGACTGACACGGAGGATTTGTCAGACAGGCGTGCTCGTACATCAGCAAGGCTTTAAGCAGTGCAGACAGGCCTTTTAGAGGCCGGCTATCAGTCTAACACAAGGAGAGCTAAATTATAACTCAAACTCTATGCCGGCACTGTTCAGGCAGGCTGAAGTCCACAAGCCTTTGCCCTCCTTTTTTAGTCATATTGCAGGTTGAGGTGCTTCTAAAGCTATACAGACAAGGTCACCATGTACCCGTACTGCATCAAATGAAAAATGACATAATAGCAGAAGTATGATAAACCAGATAAGCCTGCAATAGATTAATGCTACAAAAGTAAAAACTCGTTGACTAATTATGAAGATACAGTGGCAGCCATATTACAATCATCTGTTTTAAACCTGATACACCCTGCCTGAATGGAATCAGCGAGATGTCACAATTTAGGAGACCAAACAAAATGAAATGTGAAAATATTTAACAGCACCTCACACAGTTAAAAGAACTCCAAGGCCATCTAACATGATATTAGAACTCATCTGTATGCATTTTAAACCATTTCTAGATGAACAGCTTTTATTAAGAAAAGAGTAGGATAGATTTTGCCAGTGCAATTAATAGACCCTGCAAAAGCTTTAGGGGCCTAACAATGATATCTTCTCTATTTCACTAAACAGATTTTTGTTGAACATGCTACCTACACTGTCTAAGACAAATTAAATTCCACAATGCCTGAAAACATGTTTAATATCGTCATTTTCGCTTAGGTAGTCTCACTAAAGAGAAATTAAACGTCCCATAGTCCTGTTTATGAGACAAACCCAGCTGGACATCTGAGTTATTGCCCTATTAAAAACTACATATTTGTACTTGGGCCTTTCCTGTTACAGGCCATCACTGCAATAAAAAGCAAAATGACAACAATCATTTAGATTTCTTTCACAAGCACCCGGGGATTTGGATAATTATAGCACTTCTAATCTCCGTGAGCTCACCCTGATGTGATTTGGCCTGCAAAATGTGGCTGTGCCGCAACCCCCATTAAAATAAATATAAAACAGTGTGCAATGTAGTGCTAACTAGTTCCCTGTAATCATGCTGGGGCAAAATTAAGATGTCAACAAAAAATACTACTGGAAGATCTTATATTTAGAATAAAATTCTAAAATAAAAACTATGATTATATTTATGCATTACATTTTACACAAAATAGGTCCAGTTTTTTTTTCTTGAAAAACCATCTTGCATTTAACCAGGCAGTATTAAAAAGTGGTGACCACACTGAATGCATTTCCTGAAGAGACAAGATGTCAGGACAAATATGTTTCCTGCCCATCAGAGCACCAAAGCCTCCAGATGCATTTGTCATGAGGTTAACAAAATGTTTTACTCACAGATAAGCAATCATCAAAAACACAATAGTTCTTTGGACGCACCGTAAAATGCTAACAAACAAAGATCTCAATATTTATGAAAGCAATTTATCTGTTCATTCATTTTGACAAGTTTTCATGTTTCACATTGATAACATTTATATTGCCAAAAACAAATAAATACACAGTCAGTCCTGGTATGGCTCATTAACAATCCTCTGTTCCTTAGACCCCGGAGTGAAAATGAGGACAACATCAGATTCCTTAGGGAGCCTTTCATCCAGTTGGCACTCAGATTTCCGCATGGATCATTGCTTTCCTGATCATTGATCGATTGCTTTGCCTTTTAGCCCATGTCTTTTTGAAAAAGAATTTCACCAAGGCAGCTGAGAAGCCCAATCAATGGATGGGCTAATGAACTATTCACACTCGTGCCTGCACACAAAGAGATGGACAATAAAAGAGATTCCTCACGTGTCTAGCTGGACAGAAAAAGGGTCACAGCCAGTATCAGAAATTAAATCATTTATCAAGGAATGATATTTGCCCCCAATTAACTGATTTTCAGAGACAATTTTTACTTTTATGAGGGCAAATTTTAAAACGAAAATAACGTGCCATCCATTTATGCTACAGAATTAATTTAAATATCATTTGAGTGTCTAAAACTCAGAACCAGATAGGCCTGTATAATAAAACATATTAGTGACCCCATATTTTAAATATCAGGAGTGTTTTTGTCACTTTCAAGTTATGCCAACTTCTTCTACGTTCTTTTATAAGTATTTTTTGCTTATGGCTTATACTTGGAGTGAACACAAGCAAATGGAGACAGCCCAATTTAGCCCAGTACTGTATGATTAAATAATAGTAATGGCACATTAAGGGAGACTTTAGATGGGGCCGTTGTGATTTTACACAGAAAATATCCACAGTATTCCATTTTTCAAACTGATGGTACACAGGGCAGCTTTTAAGGCAGCGTTGCCAGGCAACACCAATGAAAATGGCCACCAGTGTAAAACAATTTTACCAATACTGAACCTTTTACCATTAATGCCTAATGCTGAACTTGTTGCTTGTGTCCCAGCATCATTTTCAAAGTACTGACCCCTGAATCAGAGGTTTAAGAGGACAAACCATGGAGGTCAATAAAACCTGGACACAACTGGCTATTAAATTCAATACTGGAATCTTTGCTCATGGGCAATTTTTGAGCCAATCATTTGTGCTGTAAATGCCACGTTACTAATCACTTTGGAGCTGCAGGAAAATGGCATATTGATGACACTACAAGACACCTATATCTACCAGTCATGGCTTACTGACCAACAGCACAGACCCATGTGAGATTACTGGGGTCTTTTTCACTGTCACTGATTCTTACTGTTATGGGAGAAACTATTAACGTACTACATTAAAGAGATTTAAACTAAAAATAACCAATACAGTGGATTAAAAACACCTGGAATCTTCCGGTCAAACTATAGCATTTTAAGAAAAACAGAATCCGTTATTCTCCAAATTGTTTTTGTTAACTGGAATAACAAAATAAATCTAATTATTTAAGTGAAAAACAAACAACTTAAATGAAAATGAGAAATGTTGCCTAGAAAACTAACTGAAATAAAATATAAGTACTAAAATTACTAAATATAATTGAAAAAAAAAAATCTAAGCAAAACAAAATTATAAAAATACGAAAAATATAAAAACTAATGAAAAAGACCATAAAATTGTTAAAACAATAAAACTAAACTATTAATATCTCTCTCTGCACACACACACACACACACATTCAAACATGAGTGTCATTCACACAAATTGACAAACCCAAATTTTTTTTGAACATCTTTATTTTACAGTAGTACTTTCTGTTTTATAGGTTTTACACCGCAAAACCAAAACCTTTTTACTACCCCTTGAGGACCACATATCCCTGTCTGGGAATTGCTGAATTACACTATAACCGGGTTATCAGAGATATAAAGAACAAATCAAGTGTTAAGAGTTTGTGATCCAGAAAATTACTATAGTGGTTATGAATCCCTACAGTCCATGAAAACCACAATGTCGATGGTCATGATGAAGTCACATCAGATGTAGAAATTAAAAGTAGTAGCCACAGCTGATCTGAACATTTGAGTGAGATTTGTAAGTGAAACCATTATTATTTTGCCGTTTCTCTAAAATGGCAGTCAAACAATACAGCTTTTTAGCTTTAATACATAAAGGTGTGACAACATCAGAGCTACCTTTCATTTCCATCTCTGAAACGTTAAAGCTTGTGCACTGACACCTTACGCATTCCATATAGTCCTGCTCCTTGTGGCACACCAGAAGATTAAAAATGCCATATTCCCTCAGTTCATTACATGCTTCCTCGAGAACTACAATAACAATTGCCTGCGCTGCAGAAAAAAAAATTATTTGATGTTCATTAACCTTTCTGTTGATTTCTCCCTTACTCTTCTTTCCTCTCTCACTGCCTTTCAAGCTGCTTCCATTCATCCCAGATCAAATTAATTCCCAAATTAGTTTACTTTATTTTAATCACTACCGTACACATCAGAGTTTATATCTGAACTATAAACTTTTATCCCAGTACTTCTGTGATTTGAATGTTTGTAACACAGGAATAATGATACTGCGTGGCTGAAAAGACTGTGAAGCTGTTTCATTCATGACAGATGACAGCTGCTCTTTTTAGGTCAACGGCAGTGCGACCGCAGATTTAAATGATCAAATCACACTGGTGTGACTGTACTCTGCACGGATGAATCAAGTGATCACAGCATTGATCGCACACGTCAAAGGTTGAGGAATGAAACACGAATCGTAATTTAGGAATAGAATCACGTTGGTGTTTGAATCGTGTTCGCGATCTTTAACAATATATTAAATTAAAGTGCTTTCATGTTGGTGGTGATACCTCTCTTGCAACATGTTTAGCTATCACAGATATTATACTTAGCTTTTTTGTTTTCTGATTGCAAATGTAGCCACACTTTGGAGTGCTTAGGTTAGCGAGCAAGGTCCTGGCAGATCGCTAGGTCCGGTCCTCACAGATGAAGAAGAAAAAAAAGGCGCATAGGAATCGATAGGCGGAATCGAAATTTCAATTTGACAAGTATCCGATTCCTGACCTTAAGTATCCGATTCTGGAATCGGAATCGATTTTCAATTCCCAAACCTAATTGTTGTCCATGTAAACGTACTGACTGTCAAGAGCTGCTGTTCTCGGATTTGCCTTGTTTGAATTCTGCTACAGAAACAATAGAAATTGTCACAGGGTTATTTTTCGAAATGAGAACAAACAACAATATATCTCAACATCTGCCAACAGAAATACATAATGTCGATGCACTCTCTGAAACAATCTCTTTGCCACGTTCTGGTATGAGTTACAGCTCCACGTCTTATAAAACACCCCATTTTAAAAGTACATGGCCTACTTTTTCTACTCAGACATATTATATGATGCTGATGCAATAACTAGCATCAGATCTATGAATTGCCACCAGAGTTCAAGTTACAAAGACGCACACGCTTTGAATACCACGACACAGCAGTAAGCCGCAAGCCAATGGATCGCTAAAGGACTTCAAAACCAATCCCAGCGATCTGGAATGATGTCACTAGACACTGTGCTTTCTCACCAGAACACAGCCAGCACCATATTTATGTACCCCTTTATGTGAGCCATGCAGACATATTGAAATCTGTGAGTGGAAATTAGCTCTGTCGTCAGAACAGGACGCTGCCAACGACAGGCAAAGTTTATGAAAGCGCACGAAGCAAGCAAAAGCATACAGAAATAGACAATGACAGAATAACAAATTGTTTAAAGTCAGATTTGAAACAAATTAATTTTGTCCACGAGCACTGAAAGAAATGAGCAAAAAGACTCCTGAATACCCTTACAAAATGCACTTGAGTGGTACATTGGTGAAGTAATGATACAGTATCAACATCATGCAATAGGTAACATCATTTGGTACTGCCCCAGATGCTTTTTGTAAGGGATTTCCAAAAATCATGATAGTACTACGGTATTTTTTTTTGTAAGGGTATACATGAACAACCACTCTCAACAGTACCAAAAAGTAATATTTTACTACTATGTTTTAGACATAGCACCACAATGTTTTTGGAATTACCATTAAGTGCATTATAAAAATAATGGTACATGACTCTTAATACCATGGTTCAAAAGAAGTACCATAGTACTACCATGTATTACCATTACTGTACCATGTTACCTTTAGAGTACTTGTAAAAGATGTTATTTTTCAGGGTACTTCAAAGAATACCATGATACTACCATAATGCTTGTAAAAACTTGTACCAGAGAGTCTCACACGTCTCTTGTATAGTCTTCCTCAGCCAAGAATCCCTTCTTTAGCTAGCTTACAGAAAATTATATTACCTTGTATTAGACAGACCTACAAACAATTTCACATCTTCAACTCAGAATCAACTACCATGTGAGTGGGAAACAGCGAAGGAATGAAAACCGCAAACAATAGCGTTTGATCAGGCAGTATGCATGGGTACTTTGACTGGCCATCAGATTCAATCATCTTCAGCTATTGCAGACATTTTCATTTGCACTCTTCAGTTGACAGCATAAAATACCTTTTCTTGTTTTCCCTGCACCAGGCGGCAGTAATACCATCTACATCGTAATCTAAATGGCAAACACAGGCATGATTGACTCTGCTTCTCTGACAGTACATGTGTGTAGGCATACAACCTGATTCCTTCTGAATTCCCACTTATGGATCAAATGTACCTTTTTTTGTATCATGATAAAGCAGTCAGAAATCAACACACCAATCTGGATACCGGCAACTCCACCGATGCCTTTGTATCAGCTATTTATGATTTTCCCAACACTGGTCTGTGGGGTCAAACATGCTCTTTAGGAGAGAGGCAGAGAATGACTGATTATACAAATTAAACACCCAGAGGATGAGGAGGATGCAGACTTTCCCTCTCTGCACCCTGTGACCTTGCTTACTTAATGATGCTTCCCAGAAGCCAAACGAACTTGAGCGTAAACCTATTACAGCTCTAACCGTAGACCCTTCATGAGGCTGTGCTAATCCTCCCAGTGCACCGAACATGAGGATTTTGAAAGAATATCAACCCTGTCCTGCAGCAATGGCAGCTAATCAATCGAAATCTTATTTTGAACAAGCACTACATAATTTTTCTTCCCAAAGGGAATTATTCATCGAGGCTAGCCGTTAGCAAAACAACCCGACGCTGCTGCTGCTTTGTACCTAAACAGAACTGAACAAGCTAGTGAGGGTATTTAGAATTGAATTGAGCTATATTTCATGCAATATGTCATTCTAAATTAGCCCTGTAATCAATAGCCATGCTAGATAATTATACATGCCGGCATGGACCATGTAAGTAATTTAGCGATCCATTACTTAATTCAGTGCAAAAATAACTCAATATCTAGATCCTAGAGCATGCATCTTGTAGAGAATAGCCATATTTTATGCACTAACCATGAAAACATTGAAAGATATTGTTTAAAAACCACCGTAAAAGCTATGCTAATGCTAAATATCCCTATCTGCCATAAGCTTAGAAGAATACTGACCTCTACCAACAGCATATGACACTCTAAACAAGTCAAGCGACAATTCTCCATTTCGCTGTTGATTGGCTGCAATGATGGGGATCTCAGTGGGCCAATTGGACGGTGCCAGAACCAGGGCAGTCCAGCACTGGCAGATGGACAAATGAGTGGTCAGGTGCCTTCAGTAGGCTTTTTGAGTGATGATGATGATGATGAGCCTGTGTTTGGCAGGTCACTCGCACAGATGGTGAGAGCCTTGCCTTCCCGCTACTTCTCAGTCGGCTTACTTTTTCATTCGACGCCTGACATCAGTATCATGTCTAAGCGAATCGGCTGTTCATGTGGAAGAAGTCGTCAGAGTAGCTTAGAGAAACAACACTTGTACACACCTGCTCCCCATGGAGAGAGCGCTAAGTATAGGCGGGAACAGTGTTGTAGCAACTTCTTAGCTAACAAAACATGCAATCTTACCAGCTTGCCATGTCGCACAGCATGTGCTATAAAAGAAACAAAACGTTCGTTTTAAAATTCACTTATTGACTACTTTCTGGAAACAGCAACAGCATTTACTTATACACCCATAAACAACCTCTTTATTCCCTCCTTCCTAAACTGGAGTTCAAGTTGACAGATGACTAAATGACATTATTCTCTGATGAATAAATGCTCCATCTTGCTCGCATAATGGCAGAGGAGCACGGTCATTGTGCACATCTTTGATATGCATCAAATACAGTTTGGTGGGAATGGAGCTGCCTATGACTGGAATAGCAAATTACCTTTGTTGTATTGATTCTGCCGTGGGCTACACAAGGCTGTCAGGCCATCTCAGAAACAATGTTGGGCAAGTTACTCTGAAAATGTAATCAAATTACTGATTACTGATTACTCCTTTTAAAAGTAATCACGTTACTGTTCTGATTATTTTATTTAAAAAGTAATTAGTAATTAGTTACATTACTAGTTACATTACTTTTTTCTCCATGACATTTATGAAATCCCAGCATACACGCTTCCGATAAGTATTTGTTATTAAAGCATAAACATTCACAGAACACTGTTATTTTTAACTAAAGCAAGCGGCTGCTGCGTGCATGGTTTAGCATGGCAGAATGCCAGCAATTATAATCTCTAAAAGACATCTCAGTTCATCGCAATCTCACAAATCTCTGTTATAACACAATAAATATATGCATAATGAATCTTTCATAATGTCTACAATTCGTGTGTTACAATGAGAGGATTCGTGAGCACGCAAATTTCAGCACTGCATTGCTCAACGCAGCGAACACGTGTTATAGCCTAAATAGAAACTCTGCATGGCTTGCGCCTGTTAATCGTTTATATTTTAGATTAGTTTGTGTTGCTTTTGTGCAATAGATGAATAACAATTTATTTGTTTAGATATTTTATGTCTAGATATTTTTTGCAGGAGTCCCGTGAATCATTTTATTTTCCCGCACACACACGTCTACCCACCCGCACCAGCACTTGCTCATCTTGTCCTGCGCCGCACTCTGTTGTGTCGGGTCTCGCGGGAGCAGGTCTCTAATCCACTGGCACTTGACTCGACAGTGTGTGTGCAACATCCTTTTTACAATCTCTAGATTATAAAACACTGCATTCTGTCAGCAATGTTACGCGGCAGTAACGTATAGAGACCTCGGCTTGTAACTATACTCTAATTACTATTTTGAAAATTATAACACATTAAATTACTCCGTTACTAAAAAAGTAATCAAATTACAGTAACACGTTACTAAGTAATGCGTTACTGCCCAACACTGCTCAGAAATGCTAGGGCCCTTTAGGAGACCGAATGAAGCCCTGAGCCGCTAACTGAACACTATGCACCATAGAGTTTTGTTGGGAACAGCTTTTAAAGGTGCAATAAAGACTTTTATGCACATTTTTACTGCATCAATTAAGTTTACGGTCCCTGCGCAATGCTCTATATTGGCATGTTTAACAGAATTATACATTTACCCTCCACTATGCAAATGTTGAACCTACAGTTGATGGTCTCCAGGAAACAGATGACATCAGTTATTCCT
>NW_015505212.1:1452324-1470198 GCF_001515645.1 Sinocyclocheilus grahami
TGTTATAGCCTAAATAGAAACTCTGCATGGCTTGCGCCTGTTAATCGTTTATATTTTAGATTAGTTTGTGTTGCTTTTGTGCAATAGATGAATAACAATTTATTTGTTTAGATATTTTATGTCTAGATATTTTTTGCAGGAGTCCCGTGAATCATTTTATTTTCCCGCACACACACGTCTACCCACCCGCACCAGCACTTGCTCATCTTGTCCTGCGCCGCACTCTGTTGTGTCGGGTCTCGCGGGAGCAGGTCTCTAATCCACTGGCACTTGACTCGACAGTGTGTGTGCAACATCCTTTTTACAATCTCTAGATTATAAAACACTGCATTCTGTCAGCAATGTTACGCGGCAGTAACGTATAGAGACCTCGGCTTGTAACTATACTCTAATTACTATTTTGAAAATTATAACACATTAAATTACTCCGTTACTAAAAAAGTAATCAAATTACAGTAACACGTTACTAAGTAATGCGTTACTGCCCAACACTGCTCAGAAATGCTAGGGCCCTTTAGGAGACCGAATGAAGCCCTGAGCCGCTAACTGAACACTATGCACCATAGAGTTTTGTTGGGAACAGCTTTTAAAGGTGCAATAAAGACTTTTATGCACATTTTTACTGCATCAATTAAGTTTACGGTCCCTGCGCAATGCTCTATATTGGCATGTTTAACAGAATTATACATTTACCCTCCACTATGCAAATGTTGAACCTACAGTTGATGGTCTCCAGGAAACAGATGACATCAGTTATTCCTTTGCTTTTCAAAGTATGGGAGAAGTTCGTTCATCCGTGAAATCAAAAGAGAAAACTGATGAACATTAATATTTACAATAGCTTTCTGGAGCTGATTTTTAATATTGGTACAGAAAAGATTTTGTAAGCAGGAATACCAAGGTCGTGGGAAACCTGGAAGTTCAAAATTATGATTTGGAGCCTGAAAAAGCCAAGGAAAGGAGTTTAATATTAAAAAGTCATTTACATTTTTACAAAGATTTTTAAAAAATGTTTATACTCAGCTACAAAATATATTTAAACGGCTGGAAATTACTCTTCATTAGTTTTGTTTTTTTTAACATCTAAAATTCCTTGTAGAGTAATCACACATGGTTGGAAAACAGTCAAAATGTTTGGGTAAGACTGAAAACGTAATCAGCACAAACTTCAACACAGATTCTTCTAGCTTCACAAGATTCATTTCACGTGTTTCTGAGTTCCAAAATGTCTGAGCGCAATTTGTGATGCAACCCAAGTATATCATGTAAAATATCTTCTATGGTCAGTTTTCTGTTCAATATCTGTTAAAAAGCTAAGCAAATGTTTGAAGATAATCTGCTGAACAAGTTAGATCTCATAAACATATTTATAGCTAGTTACCAAATAACGCATCTGGTTTAATGGCACAGACATTTAAAGGTAATTATCGCCCCCCTTGAGTACAATCAAATCAATGCTTTGCACAAAGTGTAACCCTGTGGATTCATTTAACAGAAGATAGCAAAAGTAGAGGTCCTAATTAAAACCAAGGTGGAAGCAGTGCTTGGAGCAGATGGCTTGTTTTGTTAGATCTCAAAATGCTCTTGTGTACCATAGGTACACCAAAAAATAAATTAGACGAACATGCATCTATGGAAATGTCAGAACAAGGCTAATCACTCTGTTGTTTTACCAAACTTTGGGACCACGCTTGGATCAAAAAGAATGGGAAACACAGAGAAAGCAGCAAATTAAACCTCCATCTCAACACAGCCGTCTTCTTTCGTGAATACAGTATTGATCTTTTGACCGACAGCGCAAAAAAAGACTAGCTCGAAACTTTAAACACCTCCTCCATTTTCAGTTCAGTCAAGACTTGTGATTCCACCACCAACAAATCCAATAAGGTTCAGCCCATTTATACACAAGCAGTCCTACAAATCAATGTGGTTTGGGATACAGCATGAGCGTGGTGAAACCCTACAATGATCAATAGCACAATAACACACCTGGAAGGAGCCCAGGAGTGACAAAAAAGAAACATCTAAACTCCAGCTTGTTTATGCCATCCAAAGAGATCTGCTGTCAAAAAACCTGTATGCGGATTACAAAGAAAATCTGCAGGGAACAATGAGGAACAAACGGCATACATGAAGGCAAAGGTAAACACATCTTCTACTCGAAAGACAAAAAGGGCACACGCCAGTCCTCTGTGTAGCGGTTTATTTACATCCCTGTAAACACAAAACACAATAATTCAAGGTGGACTCTTCACAGCTTGCATGCATGAGTGATTTGCGTGATTCATAAATTAAAGATTTGTGTCTTTGTCGCTCCTCGTCTTGGCCAAGGTCCCAGTATTATTCGACAGAGATGTTGAAGAAACAGTGGGTGTGGGTCAAGACATTGTTTGGGCGCACGCATTACAGAAAGCAGCAGGTAAGCGCAAATGAAACAGTTTGATAAAAACACAAACGTGTCTCGGCATGACCTAATAATTAAAAGAGAAATGCAATGGAAACCGTCCTTTGAAAGTCGGAAGAAACCCATCTGAAATAATTTTTCTTCTGCTCTCTGAGCTTAAAGTTTTGGAGGGGGGCTTATTTATGAATGCAAATATATATATATATTGAGGTGCCCTGCATTGGGCGTGCAGCTTGCTCGTGTTTGTTCATAATTTTCTTTGCTTCTTTACAAATAAGCTGCCTCAACGAAGCGAACCGTATTGATCTTCTTGCTTTCTTTTCAATCCCTTGCTCCCACGAGCCTTCAAAAGAGTGCACATTGTTCCATGCGGTGCTAATGAATGGGGTACACCTGTTCCTCTGTCCCGTGTCTCTTCATGCCCAATGTGTTCCTTCAGGCTGAGAATGTCTTGTGGTCTCGCGCTTATCTTCCCCAGGCACTCGCCGTCACATAGGGACGGACCTTTCATCCGTCTTCTCACCCTAGCAACGCGACCAAGCACGTCAACAGCCAAGACCTTGAGTCTCTAACGGTCCTCTCTCTTAGAATCATCTTGTTATCCTTTATCGTCACTTACAGACGATATGGATGGCGAAGTTTGGCCTTCCGAGATATCAAACACATAGTTACGTCAAACTGAGAGGCTTTTCCTCCAGTGAGCACTAGCCAGATCCAAGTTTCATTACTTCTGTCTTTTCATCATGCAAGACTATATGGTAATACGAAGGGAATCGAAATGGGTGAAGAAGCTGATCAAAGGCAAAACCTATCAAAAGCCATTAATTTCTGTGCACGCAAACTCAACATATTCAATGCACATTATACCAAGGCAAAAGTTCCAAGTGTATTACAGCCAGTCACATTGTTCAACACCCTAAAGCAAAATGGCCGACCCACATCAGCAAGGCCACGTGCCTGGTTTCATATCTCTGAATCAATCCGACAGCAATGTCTGAGTAACGCTGCAAGCACGTACAAGTACATCATCTAGGTCTGATTTGGCCCTCAGGCGCTGATTTCCACATTTCATTTTTCATCTCTATTCATCTGTATGCTGAAACACGTGGTCAGTGCACATTATTCATTGAGTCAAGCTAAAAATCAAGTCAATTTTGCAAAAATTTCACTTCCAGTGGGTGTCAGAAGTCAACATTTAATCAGTATAGAAGCTGGACATTTATTAAATTATTAATATTCAAATTCACGATGCTGTTAACCCACTGATGAATCTGCCAAATACATTGCCGTAATTGCACCAATCTGACAAACTGTTGTTCAAAAATACAAACCATTATCTGGGTAAATCACAGATGCTTCAGACATCCTCGCCTGTCTGATACAACACAACACCACTCACACAATTGTGAACAGAGAAATTAAACCAAGAAGGAAATTGCTATTGATCCAGATTGTCTGAAACACTGCCACATTATACTCATGATATGTAGCCTTCGGTTGTCAATAATGCATTCATGTGGTGATAAAATATATGGCTGTTTAAATTCAGCAGTGTGTTCAATGTATATGCATGAAAGCTGAACCCTGTCGAGCAGTTCAGCCTCTTAACAAAACTAATGTGAGACAGAAAAGACACTGAGGAAGAAGGAGCCAGATCTGTATTATTATACGCTGCCAGCAGCCACTGCTGAGCTCTGTCTGGTTTATAAGCAGATCTCCCAGTCAATTATGGGTGACACAGAATGACAGAAGTACATATCGCCGTATGGTTATCACGGCATGACTATACACATCGCCTCTCTCTTGCTCTCTTATTTACATTAGCATGTGTTTACCTAGAGTGAATCTCATGAAGAAATGGCAGGGTCATCTTTCACCTTGAAATAAAAGAAAATATATTTGCATATTATTAATTGACAATTAAACAAATTGTTACAACCAAAATATAAAAAAAAAATCAGTGAATTAGGGAAAAAATTAATTACCGTAGTACTGTTTTTTATTATTAAATTTGCATACATTTGCACAAGTAAAGTTCAGTATGACAAACACTACAATGGTGTATACTTAGATTTATACTTAAATGTGTCTTATGATGTAATTGATCATTTGCATTACCGTAATGACAGCAGGTAAGTGTACAATCATATTTAATTTATGCAAGAAACTAGAATATGGCATAAACCAAAAAAACTAAAATAACTGCAGATAAAATAAATTAAAACAAAACAAAACAAAAACACTCTCTCTTAATTTGATGAGACATTAAATAATGTCACAATGCAGAAAGACCTAAAATTAGTATTTTTTCCCCATTACATAAAAAAGTGAAAATATGACCTATACAATTCTTGACTGTTTTTAGTCATTCTTGACTCTTTAAATCTCTTAGAATTCGTGACTCTTGAAATCCCCCCTTATAGAAATCATTTTATTTATACATCTGTTTGAGATCCTAGTGCAACTCAGTCTTTTTTATTATTTATGTAACCATATATGTTCCTTTATCAACGCCTACATTTTATCTGTAAGCCATGACTGATGTGCATGAAAGCTTATGGGGCAGTGAGGGTGAGATGACGCAGATACTCTAAAGCAGGTCACAGGGCCGATAAAGCTCATCTGTGGGAAGAGCCGGGCTCATGTGAAGACTCTGGCATAATGGAGAGCCATTCAGATTAAAGGTGACAGGACTCAGCCGTAAGAGCGGGGAGGGGGGCTGGAGGGGTTGGGGTAGATGGGGCTGTATAGCTATCCTCAAAATAAAGTACTTCCTCTGAGTAACAGGAGGTCAGATCTGTCTGAATACTGAGCTGAACACATACAACCACAAACACGCAGGTTAGAGGTTATATCATTGCTTTATTTTCTTCTAATTCAATCTTTAGGACAAAGTATATTTTACTTAACCATTAAAATGTCATTTAAATTATATATATAAGCTTATCTGTATACTACTGTTGACATCTTAACTTAAAGTTAAAAGATTGCAATTCCAAGGCTGCATGAAACTTCTATTTCTCATGAATATTAATTAGCCAACATCAATGAAGATTATACATCAATGCCAGTGCAAGCTAATTAATATTCATGAAGTACAGTGTTTTCCATGTAGTGATGTCACTACCCAAAAATCTTCATCCCACACACTCAACAACATCCAGTACCATTGTTGGCCATATGCAGTATATCTGGTTGCCATATTAATAACATCAGTAACATCACAGCGCCAAATAACTTTCTTATACAACATCACCTGTCACAAGGACAGAAAAATGGAAATTTTACCTCTAATACTGTTTTCCATAAGTAATGTCCATCATTTCACCATGGTGCTGAAGTCGCAGGACCAATTCCGGATTTACAAACACCTACAAAAATTATTTAGAACAAGTTAATAAAAATCATATTTCATGTTTTTTTGTTTTTTTTGTCCAGACTACAAAAAAACTCATTTGTGTGTAATACCCTAAGTCGGATCACCAAAAAATTGGGACTTTCAATACATGCGAGTATGCAATAAGTGGGAAGGAACCAGCAATTTCTTCATTTCATTTTCACACATTTATCTGAACAAACTGTGCCACGTGTGAAATGTAGTGAATGCATTAAAGTCTAAGGAGTCTCATTATACTTAAAGAACGCTTACAGGTCACATTCAGCTCATGCCTCTAAGTCAGGCGCCTGAATGCCTGTCCTCCACGTTTGTATTAGAAATTACCACATTATACAATTTTATGTTCCATAATCAACTCCTGAGGGAGGGTTTTTTTCAGTGGCATCGGCTTCTTTTTCTTTCCCAATACTTCCTTCTCTTTTCCTCTCTTCACTGTCCTGCCGTAGAGGCGGATGAAACTGCGGGAGAGATCTGTAGTAATTTTGTTCTATCCAGTCTTGATCACTGATTGCTGTGTGATTTGACAATTTTTTCTTTCTTTTTGTCAGATACTGAGCCTTTCTGCCAGAAGACGGTTTCATTTCTCAGAAAATAATTTCACAGTTGTCTCACAAATCAAAGGGGCTCTTCTATCCATTCGGGGAAATCACTCTGGGAAGACAGACGATTTTATTCTTCCTGTTCCTAGATTGGAAAATAAAACCTTGTGATATTGGTAACATCACTTGACATCTTGGATCTAGGTGGACATTTAACCATTTGTTGCAGTTTAGGACAGATATTCACAATAAATCTGCAATGACTTTTTGGTGAAATACCTCCATGTCTCACACCTCTCATCAAAACAGAAGTTTTAATAACATCTCTGATAAAATTCAATAGCAAAAAATGCCACTGGAGTTTGTAATTTTGATTCATTTCTGTGAAACATTTCAAACTATCCGTTTAAATCAATCAAAACTATGATTTAACTGTTTAAGTCATTTAAAAAAAGTAAAAAATGTACTACTGACAATCTTCAAAAAGTTGTTTTAAAAAATGCATTTTCTTAACTACATGGCCCAGTTCTAGCACCATGGCTCTCAACAGATGATAACTAAGCTCAACCAGGTTTCAAAAGAGTCCTAGGATAAACAATCCTGAGGCTGAACAAAACACACGGCATCTAAACCGATCACACCCTTGAACATTTCAATTTATTCATCTCCCATACAAAGCAAATTGCACTGAATGAATAATGTAAAGCATGTGTAACTCCCAGCACAGGTAACACGTACGGGCAAAGCCTTGTGTCCTGCCAGCCTGAATTATCGTCATCTGGGTCATTGTTCTCCGATGAATCTAGCGCTGTTGTCAGAGTAAAGAAGAGATCCAGGCTTGGACGTGAATGTGTGTGTGTGTGTATGTGTGTGTGTGAATATTTGATGTGAGGTTGATCTCAGGATGGGACCAGCTGGTTTGTATTCCGCTGCCGGGCTGAGGAGAGCGAAGCGGATCATCTTCACTCGTTCGGGTGGGGGGCGAGGGGGTAGCGAAATGCTGGCAAAATCGCCTAATGAGGCATGAAGGCAGGGCGGACTCCTGCAGAGCAATTACCCATCCCCAGGTAGCAACAGCTGCAAGCTGACTTAATGGAGTTGGTGATCCAGTGGCTGAATTATGATGACAGAGTGATTACTATAGCTGTGCCGGGCCACTGTCCACTTTAGGGGCCTCAGGCTCCTTGGGGGAAAAAATCAGGAAGGAAAGTAAAAAGTAAACGTATAAATGATACCTGCTGTTTCCCAGAGGTGTGTTTGCTTCTGCCAGTGAAAGGAATAGATATGTCCAGTTTGTGCTTTTGCCAAAGAGTAGCAGGCAGTGGACATCCTTTACGCCTCATGGTGTGCTTGATGAGTTACGGATGAACGAATGCTATTAAGGAGGATTTTAGCCCCTCTAACTTTCATCTCAGGCCCTGTGATTATATGATCTCTTCACATTTGCTAGAAATAACAGCAAGAGCATTATCTATAGAGGTTATTTTGCACCTAATCCTGTAGTTACTGGTCATTAAACAACTTTAATGATGATAACACTTAACGTTTGTTACATTAGGTATTATTTCTCGCTCTAGTAAGTGGCAGACCTGCTCAAAGACCCACGATCATGTTCAGTACAGAGCTCTGACAGATATCTCTCATCTGAATGCTCTCCATTCTAGTAAATACAGCCAAATATGCCGGTTGGCTGGATAGATAGATAGATAGATAGATAGATAGATATTTTTGTGAAAAATTAGATGCATTTTTCATGATTCTTTGATGAATACAAGGCTCAAAAGAACAATTTAATACATCCTTGCAGAATTAGAGTATGGGAACACTTTAGATTAGTTTAGGTGTCGGGTAAGGTTAAGGGATCTATAATGTAGGCCATTTCTCAATACCAAGTAGGCAAAGTTCGGACTTGCGTCCTTAGTTTGGACTTGGCAAGTTTGACTGGAGGAAGCAAGTCTGGTAATAATGTATACTTATTACAAAATGAAATATAAAACATAACCACATAAAATATAAAATAAAATAAAACATTAATATGTGCTTCGGGCAATATGTTTATATAAATTATCTTCATTGTATGTATAAATAAAATAAAATATGGCATAAAACATAATGCTGCCGCTTTTTGTTGAATGTCTGTTTTAATGAACAATAATAGTATTATACATGTACAATTATAAAGTATAAGAGGCTTATATAACAGGAAATAAAGCAAAATATCAGTCAAACGTATGCTACAAAGTCAGCGCTGTACAACAGTAAATATTAATATATAAGGTTATGAAGCTAAACATTGTGCTCAACTAAAACGATATGACCAGGAACTAATAATAGATTAATGAGACCAAAGGTTGCCTGTTAGATATACCTAAAAACAAATTATATCTCATATTTAACCACTACAGAGACATCAGAATGTCAGAATGACTAGCCGAGGTAAGGTTGCTCTCGGCGGGATGAGAACTGATTGCCCGGTGGTCGCCTGGAGCTCACATCTCCGAAATAGGCAAAGCAAATTTTTAAATAGGCACTATCTTTTTAAATAAACCACAGATTTGAGTTTTAAACAACTACATTCTCACCTGGAAAAACTCTTAAAACTACATTTCATGACATAACAGTAGTATTTTGAAAATGATCCGGGTTTTCTCCTCCGCCATTAACGCTCGCTGGTTGGTGTGAACTGCATTGTGGGATACCTGGCTACCTCAAGTTCACACAAGTCACCTCTTGGCGCATCCTTGATAAAAGAGGAGGAGCAAGAA
Source organism: Sinocyclocheilus grahami (assembly GCF_001515645.1). NCBI lineage: Eukaryota > Metazoa > Chordata > Actinopteri > Cypriniformes > Cyprinidae > Sinocyclocheilus > Sinocyclocheilus grahami. The sequence goes on from NW_015505212.1 coordinate 1,461,430, forward strand.
CACATCTGGGGATTAGAACTGTGCTTGTCTAGATGTGAACTTTGAATTGAAACAGTACTTGGGCAACAACTGATGACGTTTCACAAGTCCACAAGAACACAAGTACAAACAGTCAATATGATAGTAATATGCAACTAGTCAACAGTGAAGTGTTCGCTAAAGTGTTACCAAGGTATACATTTATTTTTTTTTTAATCTTATTGACTCCAAACTTTTGAAAAGCATTGTATTTACAATCTGCACTAGTAACTGAAGTGTTGCATGTTTAAACCCCACAAGGTTTTGGGCAATCCATGAACCACCTCTAATTTACCCTTTACCTCACATCTCCATGAGGACTGACCTTAGTAATCTCCTTCCGCAATGCTTTGTGGCAACAGTCGTATGAAAGTAGCAGTAACAAATTCCCCCAGGCCTATTCCATTCCAGGGAAAGCAGCTACCACTGGACTAGTCAGGATCATGTGCTCCAGTGCATTTGTAAAAGCATTTGACTTTCTGCTGCCCTGTACTTGTAAAGCTGCCAACCTTCATTTAGCATCAGACTAACCCTCCAAAGCCAGCTTACACGAGTCACAATCAGAAACATTAAAATAGTAACAAAGCCATTTCAATATTGGCTCGACCAGTGAGTTGAGTATGGAGTGGAGCCAGTGTCTAAAACATGTTTGACAGTCATCAATACTTTTCTGTTTTTTTCCTGATAGTGTCATTGAAATGAAACCCTTCACCTTTAAACTGTCACTGTTCTGAAATCTATATGCAATATCATATCTGCCAGTATCCCTATAGATGTCCATATAAGAAATCAATAGCGGCTACACCTCCTCCACTCAAGGAGAGATATATTCCCCCACTGCCAGGGTTGAGAGGATACTCAAATGAGCAAAGAAAATTACATGGCCTTAGAGTGAAAGGGTACTACCAAATACAGACTCAAAATAGCATAAAAAGGAAGAAGTGGAATCCCAGAGTGTTTTCACACTGCCCGCATTCTCCACCAAACTCCCACAGACTCGAAAATCTAAATCACCATGCGGAGAACCAGATGGGTGAACGAGTTTCTATTTCCGAACTCCACAGAGGCGTCGAGGCAGAGGTAGAGTCCGTTCATGGTTGCACGGACGGGAAGATCTCCGTGTCGCACTGACCAAGATGCTACGGTTAGGCCTGGTTTTCCATCCTGATAGGATTTTAAAGCTCTTAGAGCACTGTTATGATAAAATGGATCAAATCCTGTTTAAGAAAATAGGTCAGAGATCTGCTTTTGCAAACTGTAATAACTGCGGGGCAGGTGGGAAAATTGGCAATGCTGAATAAATCATATCTCACAGGTATACGCAGGTCCCGGCGGGAGAAATCAGCCTCCGGTATCTGAAGATTTGCGCGCTTGGCGAGGCTTCAAATAAGATTTGCAACCTAAAGCTTCACCTCTATCCTGCAAATGGTCCTTGGAAGTTGATTCTGAGCGCAAGCGAGATGCATGACCTCTGAAACTTCAGTCTTTAAATCAAACTTGCTAACGTGAACATAGCGCCGTGTGGGAAGGTGCGTTAATTACAGTGTTAATGCAAAGAACACTAGAAAGGGGTGGGTGGTATAAAGGAGGCTATAAAGCTGTCATTGCCACTGTAAAGGTTGACCGTGTGTCCTTGGAGCCCACAGCAAGTGTTTGTGTGTGAGAAAATACTCTAGTGTTGCTCCACGGGAGGTTTTAAGGGTAAAAGAAAGCCTCTCAGATCACAGTGCTAGAAGAGATCTGCGCTGACAGGAATGGACGCTAAATAGATTTATGGGGGAAATTGCACTGAGATTCAGATTTGGGGTCCCAATCATATTACTGCAACAATCCAGGGTCATATATCTTTTTAGATGGATCAATGTGTAGGTAAACAAACACAGACCACCTAATGCACACAATATCTCATGCAATAAAGGAAATATACATCTTTCATCTTCTCGTCTCTGAAGATTGAGGTTAAAACAGAAAGCTGCGTGAGAAAATAAGCTTTGCTAATCCTCCCTGGGAGCGTAGGGCTGTTTGCCACAGATTGCATTCTCGGCACAATGCACAAGGGCATCTTTGGAAGGCCCTGAGGAGACACTGAACAGGCTTCAAAAACATCTGATAACGACAGTGAATCCAGCCAATCAATCGGCTGATGCTCTGCGGTCGTGGGTCAGAGCCAATGCTGAGGGCTCCCACATAAGCGCATGCTTATGACAGCAGAAACGGCAGCTTCGCTCCGTGCCACTCGACTCTACAAAAGACAGCTCCAAACAGCTTTGAGGGAAAACCTGACTGATAATGAATGAGGAGAAATTAGCATACGATGCATAACATCCACAAGAGCACCCACAGCAGCAAAGAAAACTAGACGAACCCATATGGTGCCCTTTCTGAATCAACGTTTCATAGTGTTTTTCTTTTTCTAGTTAAGAAATTTTAAAGGAATATGCCACCAATAAAAACAACCAACCAAAAAAATTTATCGGTTATTTGAACTTGGAAATAATTAGGCCGAATACCCAACAAAATTAAAAGAAAAAAAGCTATATTTTGCATAAACAAAATTAAATCTGATCATTAATTAAGTCTACACTTTATATATGTTTGGATCAAGAAATTATTCTCATTATTATTAAAATGAATAAGTAAAAAATAAGTTATAAAAATTAGCAAAACTGTAACAAAAATGTAGATAAATTAATGCTAAATAGAATATATAAAGCTAATAAAAATGACAAAAGCACATATACTATATTATAAAAATATTAAAAACATACAAAAATTAAAGTGAAAAATATAAAATTTAAAAGATATACATATAATAAAAACTATAATAATATACAAAAAAAAAAAAAAATTGCTTAATAACATGAAGAAAATGTTACAATGCAAAAAAAAATCCACAAAATAAGGGGAGGAGAAATTAGGGTATTTTTTGTTTAGAATTTGTTTTTTGTTTTTTTATTTAGAAATTAGGGATTTTTTTGTTTATGAAATGCATCATTTATTTTGATTTTGGGGTGAAATATCACTAATCTTTTCAAGTGATTCTCCCAGTATTGTGGTAGATCAAGATCAGAGCGTGACCTTTATCGTCTCGTAGGCCTCACTAGTAACCTCAGGATTAGTCAATCCAGCTCCACCCCACGCTGTCATTTGGACGACTGTGTCTTCAATAAAATCATTATCCGCCGAGACACTACAGGCAATTTTCAACTTCCTCGATCCGAACAGCTATTCATGAGGACAAGGAATGTTGAAGCAGGAGAAGAAAAAGTGTGTCAGGCTTCATTAAAAGACACCAGGACATCAAATGGAGAAAAACCTCTCCTGAGCTGTGCTAAATTTGAAAAAGCTCCAGCTTCTTGTAGAGTTTCCACTCTCCACCGCACATGTAGCGTAGACGGAGAGCATTTCTCATTCAAAGAGGCCACTGAGGAGAAATTAAAAGAGACCTCATTCCACAAATCAGAAACTGTTTGAAAAGTCATCTAAGATGAGTGTCGTGAGACAAGCTCGAGGAGAAAAACGAACGGTCCCCTTTTTACAATACAGATTGATGTCACTACTGAGACTGAAAACAGGAAAGGCAGCTGATTTGTTCCTTAAAAGCAATCTGAGCAAAAGCCAACATGAACAAAATCCACATGACAGGTTTGATGGGTAACGTTAACGGCCAAGCAGACAGGCCGGACAGCGCTTCATTTCACATCCACTAAGATCAGCTGCCATTTCCCATCAGTGAGGGACAAAACTCTTAAAATGTACACAAGAAATTTATTTGTTGGTCACCGAAAAAGATTAAAAAAAAATTTGTATTTAATATTTTACTACCTATTCTAAAGACACGTCAGTGTTTATCTCAAAAGGCAGATAATAATAATAATAATTAGTAATATTTTTTTAATTAAACTAAAATACAAAAAGAAATGCCTTGCAGCAACAGATTTGTTTTGGTGTAATTAGCAATAAAAAAACACTTGAATCAGTTAATTAGCCCTCGAGTGTTTATTGCTACAAGCCCGCTGTACTTCATAATGATTGGCTAAATCTGCAAAATTAATTAGACAACTGTAATAAAATCAATGTTGCATCTCAAGTCATTAAAAAGCACACGACATAAACGCTTATGAGAGGAAAGAGAGGAGTAAACAAATGACTAGTTCATCTCTTTCACACATTTCTCACTTACTGCTAAAACCGCAGGCCTGCAGAACAACCGCGGTTCACCAATTCTGCAACGTTTCAGCATCATCTCACAATCACAGTCTATTCATTATTTGCACCGGGCTGCTTTAAACGCATCAATAACGCAATCAGGAGCACAGCTGAGAGGCGTTTGATTCCATGTCCTTTATTCACCTCTTCCATCTAAAAATCACAGGACAAGACAAGCCTGTGCCCACGGTCTCTAGCCAATCAGATGTGTAGATGGACAAACAATGCTGATGTCACAAAGCATTAATAGCTCAATTGCTCTGATTGCTTTCTCTCGCTGCTGAACACTGGCAGCGCTACGAGACACGGCAGTTATCGAGTGCTCAGTTACATTCTGATCAAGTAAACATGCTCGCTTACACACTCCGTTTGCACCGTTCAGGAAGTAACTAGAAGGTGCTACTTACTGAGCTACATTTTTTTAAGTAGCATGAACATAGCTTAGCTGTTTTACAAATAATCATTTAGTAAACAAGCAGCAGTATAGCATGAATATGTAGTGTAAACATGACTGATTTTAGCCAGTTAGTTTATTTGCTTGATTCAGTGAACTAGCTCAAAATAACAAATCGTTCATTCACGTTCATCTTTTCTCTGACATTGTACAATTATGGTATAAAGAAATATAAAAAGAAATATAAAAATGCTATTATATATATATATATATAGAGAGAGAGAGAGAGATAGAGAGAGAGAGAATATGCTGTATATGTTAATATTTTAGCATATACTACTGTAAATAATAAACATAATATTTGATATATTTGATGATAAAAAACTGTTTATTTTGCTAAAATAATATACAATGGCATGTACGTTCTTTATTTTGTTAAATGTTTTCAATTCAACATTAATAATAACAACAATTATTATTATTATTATTATTTTGATTATTACAATTATTATTATCTAAATTAACCATCATTAACCAACCATGTAATACAATATTTACAATTCAAGTACAGCCAAAAACCAAAGGGTAAACTGGCTCAGCTACTTTAAATGATGAAATTAAGAATATTAACAACAACAACAACCAAAACAATAATAATTATTATCATTATTATTGTTTTGATAGTAGTAATGTTTGTGTAATGTAAATGTAAATTGTTATTTTAACTAAAGTATTGTCCTAAACACTATAGGTTTATAGTATGTAAATAATACAAAATAATACAACACACAACCAGCTGGCTATTACCATTAAATATGGCAAAATAAAGTAAACTGATTACTGAAAGTTTACTGATTTGAGCTGATATTGTTTTATCATACTTGCAGATTAAACTAAATCTTCTCACAATAATGCAGAAAACAGCAACAGCACAAACACTGCAACCAACATTATAATATTAAATCACATTATTCATCTGCAATCAAAGTAATTTTTTTTATAAGATGCCACCAATTAGCTACTGTAACTTGCACTGATATGAACAGAGAGACAGCGAGATAATCTGTCCACACGAACGCGGTTATTTTTAAAACCGCAGCTTTTTCTACGCGGTTAGGCCATTCGTCCACACGCAAACGCAGCACCAGGTTACTGAAACCGAAAATTTTTGAAAATGCCTGCCAGGGTGAAGATTTTCAAAAACAAAGAGTTTTTGGCTTGTGACGTCGGAGTCTGCGCTGTTATCTTCGCCTACTGGAAACTTTTCAGGCTTCTGATTGGCCAACATGGCTTTACGGTTGGGATTATATCGCCACCTGTTGGTTTGGCATGCTCGTGACAGTGCTTCATAGCATGCGTTTGCGTTTTCATGTGGATGGAGATTTTTTTTTTAAACGGAAGGAGGAAAAACTCAGTTTATAAAAAATACCCATGTACATGTGGACATGGCCTAATAAGAAACAAAGGGGCATACTGACTCAACTTCTTAAAATTGACAACACCCAGATCTTTTGATAGAGTCTCCCTGATGATTTCCAGCTGTGTAGAATCACCAATCAATTAATAGCATGGCGACGTGTTTGCTTGTGTTATCAGGCCGGTTAGCAGACATAAATTGGCCTTATTTTTGGGCATGACACTGGCATGGCAGCTGGTTTTGTGCTCGGGGCAGTGTTGCCAATTTAGCTACTTTGTAGCTAGATTTAGTGACTTCCCCGCCCCTTTTGAGACTTTTTTTCAAAAGTTTAGGGACAAATATAGCAACTTCTTGGACAAACCTTATCGAAGTTCTCATCTTGCCCACTGATCTACGTTCATCTTTATATAGATCAGTGAATTTGCCATTGTAATGTCATCTAGTGACATTTAGCTACCAGTTTTAGCTACTTTCAATTGAAAGCAGTTGGCAACACTGGCTCGGGGTCAGGCTGGTGAATAAAACAGCCACATTAGGGAACACCTGCGATTAGAGCCGCAAGCTACTGATGTGCACAAGGTTTTTGCATTTTGAAAAGAGCTGGCCAACATTAACAGAACCAAACCTACACTTAGATTGGTGTGCTAAATGGTGCTTAATTAGCAGCGTAGCCTGCAGCGGTGGGCAGCCCTGGCACAACACATTTCCCTGACCATCAGCCCTCAGGCTTTGAGCTGAAATACACGGGCAGAGTTCACAAAACACAAGACAGTGAGATCGCCTGCTCTTGAAAAGCCTATTTTCAGGAAACACATGACGGAACACATGGGAATCATGATACATTTAAATTTTTTTTCTGTATTCTTTAATGAATGGAAAGTTCAAAAGAACAGCATTTATTTTTATATAGAAATCTCCTGTGACATTATAAATGTCTTTACTGTCACTTTCAATCAGTTTAATGCATCCTTGCTGAATAAAAGTATTTATTTTTAAGTTATCTCACTCACCCCAAACTTTTGAATGGGAGTGTATCGCTGTTTCCACAATAATATTAAGTAGTACAAATATATTTAGCACTGAAAATAATAATAATAATAATTAAAATATTTTTTTAACACTAAATCAGTATATTAGAATGATTAATGAAGGATCATGTGACACTGAAGACTGGAGTAATGATGCTGAAAATTCAACATTGCATAGCATGAATAAATTACATTTTACAATATATTACATTTAAATCACATACTTTAACATTATTTCACAATATTACTGTTTTTACTTTAATCAAATAAACACAGCATTCTTTCAGAAACATAAAAAAAAATTCAATCTTAAAATTATAAAAACAAAAGTGAACCAGTATTCAGAATGCAACAAAACATTTGTTATTTGGCCTCTTATTTATTTATGAATGCATGAAAGGCACATTGTATATTCTTTCTTTCTTTCTTTCTAAACTACATGAATCGTCATTCAGGATGCAACAAAAATGCTTTAAATAACGACATTTAAAGACATTTCTTTTATTTTGCATTTTTATGTTTTTTTTATGTTTTATATGTTTGTTTATTAATTGCATGAAGGATCGCAGATGATATTACTATTGGTTCATTTGTCACACGTAAAACAGAAGGTCACATCATTGCATTGTGGGATGCAATATTGCATGCAGAAAATATATATAAGCAATGCAACATACTGGAGAAACAGTAAGAGTAGTATACTAGTATGCTGTTCCAAACATAACCAGTCCTATTCCTAAAACGTTTCATATAAGAGAGGACGAAGACACATTAGAGAGAGAAGGGCACATTTGCATCGGATGCCAAGGGATGCAAATATCTCCAGATTTATGAATGATTGTGATGGATTGTTTGAGGCAAACTCTGCAGCGTAAGCACACACACACGGCTCTACGGAGTGATACCTGAAGTCTCATATATCACAGCATAGACAAATAAACTCTCTCTGAACCTCCCCGCAAATGTTTTCAAACTCAGATATTTGACTATGATAAAAGACAAATGTGATTTAATAGTTCAAAAAGCACTGTTTTTAAAATTATGCATGTCGGTGTTGGTATTCAGTAAATAAATTGCACTATGCTTTGCTCCGAATGCTACATTTCCCCTTTGGCATTGTATTCACTTGGGGAATTTTATATTTAGATTTGTCAGACCCCTGCGAAAACACAAAAACACATAAACCACCAGAGAAAAAAAAACAGCATTGAGAAGCTCTTTTCTGGAAAGTCCCAGCATGACAAAAGTGAAAAACAACAGAACTGTTGAAGCCTGCCACAAGGTCATGATAAAACGAGTATTAATAATCATTCGCCGGCTTACAGCTCCATTTAACTGACTGATGCTTTTTGACAGCTCGCAGTGACAGATTCAGTTAGCTTCCCTGAAGTTCAATTCAAATGAGAGTTTAATGCTGTAACTTGGGAAGGCTTGACGCCGGGTAAAGCCTGACCCTGATCGATCTGGCAAAACGAGGACATCTACAGCAAACCTCCACAGAGACCTTTAGCAGCTGCAGTCCAATTGCACCATTAATGTGGAGTTTACCAGCACACTGCGGCCCACTGCTCAATGCAGCTGTTAAAGGTACAGAAATTCGACTTAATTCATTCTTCAAACATGTATAAACACACACACACACGAATACATACATGTGTGTGTGTGTGTATATATATATATATATATATATATATATATATATA
>NW_015505212.1:1470386-1473696 GCF_001515645.1 Sinocyclocheilus grahami
ATATATATATATATATATATATACATACATATATATATACATACATACATACATACATACATACATACACACACACACATATATATTAGGCCTGTCAAATCGACTAATCACAAATAATCACATCCAAAATAAATGTTTTTGTTTACATAATATATGTGTGTACTGTGTATATTTAAATAAACATACATACATACATACATACATATATATATATATATGTAACACACATATATATATATATATACATACACACACACACACACACACACACACACAATTTTGTTGTCTTAATTTATTATATATAATTTTTATAGATTAAATTGTATTATATTTAAGTGTTTTATATGAACAATTATGATGAAGCAACGTAGGAAAATTATAATTGCATAAATACAACATATACAGCATATATTTAAAAATTTATATTTTTTTGTCATTTGCGGTTCTGTTGTGGAAAGTAATAAAATAAAATAAATAATAATAATAATAATAATAATACACTTAAACCAAATATGATGCCTAATCTGATATTAATCATAATTACACCAATGTAACCACAAAAAAAAATGTTTTTAAAAATGTATTTGTTGTATTTTTATTTCACTTGAAGCAATGATAAATGATCTATGCTCAAATACTACCCTTACACTTATAAAGCCACAAATAAAATAGAATAAAATAAAACATTTTTAAATACATGTTGCATTTTTCCACTAAATTATATTATATTAAATTCAATTACATTTTCACTTAAATTAAATAAACACAAAAAAATGTATCTATTTTTTTTAAATGACAGTTTTTTTTATTAATTTTTTTTTACTTAAAACAATGTTGATTGCCTATGCCCAAACCCTAACCTTACACCTGCAACAAAACCAACCACAAATAAAATAATATATATATTCTTTAATTTGTTGTATTTTTTATCACTAAAAACAATAATAAAGGATTGTCTGCTTTCTATATTTTCTAGTTTTGTATCCAGGTGTATAGGCATGTGGGAAATACACATTGAAACATACACAGGTAAACACATACCCACACACTGAAGTGACAGGTAAGATGTGCAGCTGCTTGCCCCCGTTTTCTTCTGCTATGACAATGAGAAGGAGGTTGAAGGCCGAGCTGTCACACTGTTTGATGACAGTGACAGGTTCATCCCCTCTCAACAGCTCGGCCACAGCACCCTCATCCAGCATATACCTGCTCTTGATTTACACCCTAGACTCATGCAATTCCCTTCCCCTCTGGAGACCGAGCGTATTTGATTTAGTCTGGGGCAATTAAACTGAGCACTGCGGGCCTGAGAGAATATAATATGATCAATGCCACGATAACGCCGAGATCTGCCTCTCCAGCTGATTCACCCGGAACCAAAACCCAGCAGACACAGAGAATATTTGGAGGAGTTCATTTTGATTAATTACTCATGAGTGAGATGAGAATTTATTACATGAATATCAAAACTTAATTGGTGTTTGTATCTGTGAGTTTGCATTCTGAGAATTATTATTATCCACTCTGTTCCGAAAAACTCTTCCAAATATTTACCACGGTAACATCAGATTCAATCAAAATACCACTACTGCTTGATAAACTGCCTTCAAAATGAGAAATGAATCCTAGAACACATAGGCAAACGGGTTAACATGGGTCAAAATGCATATTAAACACTATTAGATGCATATACTTGTTTTGTGAAGTAAATGAAATTTTAATGGTTAGATAATTGAATGGAGCATGATTATGGATAAAAGTATCTTCTAAATGGCTGCTTGCTTTTTATTATTTTTCTAAATAGAAACATGAAGATGAAACTTAACATTGCCTAAATGCAATTTCAAATGTATAAAACAGACTATTTTTGTAACAAATAAATGCAACAGAAGACATTTGCTTATTAAAATATATTTACACACACACACACACACACACACACACACACACACATATAGATCCATTCATTCATTCATTCATTCATCTAGTAAGTTAATTCGTTCGTTAGTGAAAGCCACAAATATTTTTCATGGTTTTTGATGAATTTATTTTTCAAGTTCATATTACAAATGTCTTTGCTGGCTTTTGATCAATTACAGTTTTTTTCGATTGCTAAATGACAGTGGGCACAACTGGAGCTACATGTGCAAAACTCTAACTACAGTCTGCACTACCAACAGTCACCTGAGCTAAACAGTTCACATCACCTGCAAAACTCATTCCAAGCAACACAACTCTTAACACAGGCTCAGTGCAGCCAAACACTATGCACAACCCTCACTGAGATAACACACACTGTCACTCAGAACACACTGAGAGTAAAAACACTAGCATCAAACACCAATACAGAAAATACTAACTTTTCATCTTTACAGTTTGAACAATTTCAGTGACTTCATACAAAGTAATATTTTCTTCAAAGAAAAGAGTGACATTCTTTCACATGATTTATTTAAATTTTTAGAACATAACAATTCTTTAAGGTAAATGAAAATTAGCAGTTTGCTTCAATAGTCTGTAGTAATTTACGGAATTACAGTAATGAGAAAAAAAAGGTAGAAACTAAAAGTACATACTGTAATTCGAACAAATAATTGAGGGGCTAATCCTGCCTCTCTCTAGCATCAGGCCACAGGTTTTCATCAACATCACATCTAATGTTCTCTCTTGCCATGCACCTGGAGAAGAACCTTCTGGAGTGCCTTATCCATCCCTGGCAGTCCTCTGGACTCGTGTCCTCACATCCGGCACGCATGGCTTCCAAAAGAGACATTTGGTCATGTGGGTGGTGATCAAACACTTTCCCCCTCCAGGCAGAGAAATCTCCTCTATTGGGTTGAGGAAGGGTGAATATGCAGGCAGGTACAAAACCATAAATCTGCGATGTGCTGCAAACCAATCTGTGACAGCTGCAGAGTGGTGAAAAGCAACGTTATCGCAAACTATGACAAAAACTTGGGGGTTTCTTACTGGCTCCCCCTGTTCTGCTGGCACTAGCTGAGCATAGAGCTGTTCTAGGAAAGCTATAAGCCTTTCTGTGTTGTATGAGCCAATGAGTGGTGTGTTGAGAAGCAAACCATCATTGGCCATTGCAGCACACATGGTGATATTTCCCCCCCTTTGGCCTGGAACCTCCACAGTGGCCCTTTGACCTATAGCATTCCCTCCTCTGCACCGTGTTTGGGCAAGGCTAAATCCAGCTTCATCGATAAATACAAATGAATGTGGTGTTTCCAGTGCTTCCACCTCCATTACTCTCTGAAAAACAGTAAGTGCACAGTTTTACTGTAGTAATGCTAGTGTTTTTTTT
>NW_015505212.1:1480408-1481391 GCF_001515645.1 Sinocyclocheilus grahami
AATACAGAAAATACTAACTTTTCATCTTTACAGTTTGAACAATTTCAGTGACTTCATACAAAGTAATATTTTCTTCAAAGAAAAGAGTGACATTCTTTCACAGGATTTATTTACATTTTTAGAACATAACAATTCTTTAAGGTAAATGAAAATTAGCAGTTTGCTTCAATAGTCTGTAGTAATTTACGGAATTACAGTAATGAGAAAAAAAAGGTAGAAACTAAAAGTACATACTGTAATTCGAACAAATAATTGAGGGGCTAATCCTGCCTCTCTCTAGCATCAGGCCACAGGTTTTCATCAACATCACATCTAATGTTCTCTCTTGCCATGCACCTGGAGAAGAACCTTCTGGAGTGCCTGATCCATCCCTGGCAGTCCTCTGGACTCGTGTCCTCACATCCGGCACGCATGGCTTCCAAAAGAGACATTTGGTCATGTGGGTGGTGATCAAACACTTTCCACCTCCAGGCAGAGAAAAACTCCTCTATTGGGTTGAGGAAGGGTGAATATGCAGGCAGGTACAAAACCATAAATCTGCGATGTGCTGCAAACCAATCTGTGACAGCTGCAGAGTGGTGAAAAGCAACGTTATCGCAAACTATGACAAAACCTTGGGGGTTTCTTACTGACTCCCCCTGTTCTGCTGGCACTAGCTGAGCATAGAGCTGTTCTAGGAAAGCTATAAGCCTTTCTGTGTTGTATGAGCCAATGAGTGGTGTGTTGAGAAGCAAACCATCATTGGCCATTGCAGCACACATGGTGATATTTCCCCCACTTTGGCCTGGAACCTCCACAGTGGCCCTTTGACCTATAACATTCCTTCCTCTGCGCCGTGTTTTGGCAAGGTTAAATCCAGCTTCATCGATAAATACAAATGAATGTGTGTTTCCAGTGCTTCCACCTACATTACTCTCTGAAAAACAGTAAGTGCACATTTTTACTGTAGTAATGCTAGTGTTTTTTTTTACTGTAAATATTTT
>NW_015505212.1:1481567-1482891 GCF_001515645.1 Sinocyclocheilus grahami
CCTAGAAACACACAGCGTCTCCCTGACATGCTGCTTCAACACTAACTGCGGTTACTGAAACCACGCCTTCTTTCTTTGCGTGCACATTTGGGCGGCATTATGCTAATATTTCCACATAGTGAGGTAGATATGTGGGGGCGTGTTAGAACGAGGCGTTTTAGGGGGGTGTGGCAGAGTCTTAACTTTGATAAAGAATATCTCTTTGGTTTTGAGACTTCAGTCTTTTGTAATAGAAATAGCTGATATAACGTCAGAATAAAAACATACATCTCACTAAATTCAAAGCACACGGCTATAGACAGGTGTGTGTGGTGAATGTGTGACAGATGTTTGAGGCTTTGATTTGACTCAATAAGGGAGGAGAAACCATTTGATCTGAGTCACAAACTAATGAAACGAACATCTCACAGCCACTCTACCTGCTAACCCAACTTATTATTTACACTTCACGAGAAGAAAAACTTGCTTAACTAGTTTGACACATCTCTATCCAGCATTAACCAGAACTGACACGCACACAGAAGTATCTGAAAAATGATTCCTGTCCTTTTTGGGGGGGCATGAGGCATTTCTTAAAAAAGCAGCATGAGTAACTGAACAAATCCCAGCGGTCCTTACCCGAGAGCAACACATACTGTATTCGTCCCAGACTGCCACGAGTTGCCTTGGTAACCCAGAAAACCCAGAAAAAGCATGTGGTTACTTGCATGCATTTCCATTTAAATTCAACTAAGCAACTTTTCCAAATTATTAAGCGCTTTTGTGGATTGAATGCAAATATAGTGTATAAAATGCCTTTAGGCTATCAGTGTGAAAGATGCGATGCCATAACATAAGCTCTGCTTAATTTGAGACTATCAAGTGCTAATTTGTTTTAAATAAAAACCTTCCTCGCCATCGTGTATGTCCAATTAGTACGCCGCATCTTCAGGATGAAGCTCTTCCTAACACATTTGCCAAAGCAGGCAGCTGAACATTACTCACAAGCTGTCAATTATCTCCCGCTCACGTCTTTTTTAACGCTCCTTCCCGTGTGCCATTACATTCTGGGAATAGGTGAGAAATTAGCTACCTCTCAACATATTTTTTAGGACTGCATTCACAGACCAAAGCCAAGTTGACAAGCTGAAAGACAGAGAAAGTGATGCAAGAACATTACAACCCTGATCTGTCTTTAGCAGAAAGTGAAAACCTTCGAGTAACAGACGGATACTACATCTTTTCTGACTAAATGGTGACGGGGATTGAGAGTCGAGAGTACTTGCCCACAAACACATTATTCATCTTTGTTTATGAACATATGCTAGTGTTCACACAAGTTTTT
>NW_015505212.1:1482988-1496925 GCF_001515645.1 Sinocyclocheilus grahami
ACACACACACACACACACACACACACACACACATATATATATATATTATTTTTTTTCAGCTAATGTGAAACAAATCTATTTCTGTTTTATATGAGAACTGTCTTAATTAGCTATTTTGATCAATTAAATGCATCATTGTTGAATAAAAGTATTTTTTTTAATCCACCCAATAAAATTAAGCTAATATGACCATTTTTTCATATTATAAATGTTTTCCTTGCCACTTTTGATCAATTGAATGCATCCTTGCTGAATAAAAGTATACATCTGATTTTAATCTTACTGAAATCTTACTGATCCCAAACTTTTGAAAGGTAGTGTAAATTTACCATCCAAAGCACTAACATTTAGCTAATTTGAAACCGAAATCTATTTCTATTTTATATTAAAAACGTCTTTATTGGCTCTTTTGATCACTTGAATCAATGCATCCTTGCTGAATAAGTATTAATTAATTTAAAATAATAATAATAATAATAATACATCCATAAATAAAAATCTTTCTGATCCCAGACTTTTGAAAGCTAGTGTAAATCCAGCTTTTGATGCACTCATTACAGCTTCTTAGACTATAATGAGAACGATCTAGTTTTTGGAGCAATGAAGTGACAGAGAAGAATGCCTTTGAGAGTACAAAACTCTTTAGAGTGAAGTCTGGACGATCAAACACAATTTTACTTCCATTACCTTACATATTTCAGAGTGAAACAGGATATTGATTTTATAGTTTATCCAGCAGAAATCGACTTGGAAAGTGTGCGTTACATACCTAATTGAGCTAGGTGGTTGAAAAATTAGGTCTTGATGACGTCACCTGAAAATGAAAATCGTGAAACAAATTATAATTGACTTTTACAAGTTTAATTTACAGCAAATTACAATTTCCTTTGACATAAATCTTCTCTTTAAAGATTACAAAGACAATGAATCACACACAATAAAACCAGGAATGTGCATTATAGTAACTTCACGTTGGATTTAACGTTGACTTTAAATGGTGAGAAGGCAAACAACAGTCTATTTAGAGCACTTATCAGCTTGAGATTTTTGCATCATTTCTTCCAAACAGGGTTTGGAATGATGGATCGTAGAGGGAGAATCCAAAGTATTCATTTTCCAAAGCTGGCACGTGTCATATAGCTCAAACAGCAGGAGAATTGAAGAAAATGTGTTTTATAGAGGAGTGGGAACAATGCTAGAGAAAATAAGCATGGATAAGCCAAGCTGTATTTTATTTTTTCCCCCTCTTTTTGACAGGAGCGAATTCCCCTTACACATGATAGACCTCGTTTATGAGAGATCAGGATACAACCGGCGTGAGATATGTAAAGCTGAGAATACCTCAGCACTGAGTGGATTTCTGTCCCACTGATGGATGAGATGATCAGAGAGAGCTGTATGTGAGAGAGAATGACAGAGAGATGAAGAAAAGCTAAATAATCAATGCAAACAGTGCAATCTGAGCACAAACAAAACCGGCTGGATTACGGAGCGTGCAAATGAACAGACTGCAAAAACAAGGCAATCGGACCGGTTCAGAGGCATTTAATAAGTGCAATGAGTATTTTTCAACATTAAAAAAAAAAAAGTTAATAAAACAAACATGTTTGACCAATGTGAATGGTTTTAATCTGTGCGAAATGGCCACGAAGCTCATTTGTATGTTATCTTTATAAAATCCAACCACAACTTTGAATTACTAAATTATATAGATATATATTATAAATTCTATAAACTAAATATAATCTGATCATTATTTATATTTTACTTCAGAAATGCTAACAGACGTATATGGGTTGAAAGATTTTCAGTGACGAATATTTACAAACAATAATGCTTTTTTGCATTATTGCTTCTAAGCTGTGCATAAAAACAAGAAAAAAAACTGCCAATTTAATGATCAAATAAATGCGCAGTATAAAGATTTGCCCTACATATGCTTTAGATTGTAACTCTTAATTATCCTGATCAAGTGACAAAATATGCAAATGTTCTCACACATCAACACAAAAACAAGAGTCTTGCTTTCCTTTGACGAAGACTGTCAGATCTTCATATTTAAAAGAGATCGTTTCTGATTAAATGAGACACATTTGAAGCCAAATCTATGGCAGCTGCTTGTAAATTGTAAACACTTATATTTATTGACTTATATTTACACTCTAAAAAATGCTGGGTTAAATACAACCCAGTGCTGGGTAAAATAGGGACAAACCCAGCAATTGGGCTGTTTTGACCCAGCGGTTGGGTTAAATGTTTTGGGTCAAAACAACCCAATTGCTGGGTTTGTCCCTATTTTACCCAGCACTGGGTTGTATTTAACCCAGCATTTTTTAGAGTGCAGTTATTACTAATTATAATATTAAATGTAACTATTTATTAAACTTTGCTGTCTTTTATCATTCTACAGCTGCCACTTTAGTTACAGTAAAAAGTGTAAAATTGTGACAAAGTTATTTTAACGCCACATAACCGTAATAATTCATATATTTCTACACTCTAAAAAATGCTGGGTTATATTCAACCCAGCATTGGGTGAAATATGGACAAACCCAGCGATTGGGTTCTTTTGACCCAGCAGTTGGGTTAAATGTTTAACCCAACCTTCTGGGTAGTAACCCAAATGCTGGGTCAAAACAACCCAATTGCTGGGTTTGTCCATATTTTACCCAACGCTGGGTTGCATTTGACCCAGCATTTTTTAGTGTGTATGTATCAGACCACAGTGTTTTACTATTCTTTGAAGTGAACAAATGGCCGGAGAACAGTGTAGCGCAGCATCAACTTGATTTTGCTGACTCGACTCTCTGCATCAGTAACGATGCTGTTGATTAATGCAAAAAAGCTGGATGAAGCCACTTATGAAGTCCACTATAAAGAGTGCCATTTTCCAGGACCATCCAGCATTGTTTAAAGCGCATTAGGGTGAAGCAAAGCATTAAACTAATTTCCTCTAACACACCCTGGTCCTCGGCAGCTATACATCACGGGACGTTTTAATCATCAAATGCTCCCGCGAATCCACTTCGTCGTCAGGAGGAGGTGAAAAGCAAACACGTCAATTAAATCGTGTTGCCGAAAAAAACTAAAATGAATAGGAATCAGCAGTGTTCGGAGGTGGCGCGTGTAATCCATCATGGAAACATTAATTAAGAAGGAGGTTCTCCCAGGACACAGATGGTAATGAAGCGCCCGTCTACAGGCCCCTGGAATCACACGGAGCCTGTTTACACCAGGGAAACCCCAGCGCTGAGGATCAACTGTCATCTGCCTGCATTTACTCCACAGATAGAGGATGTGGTACCGAGAGTGAAACTGCCTTCTGTGACTGTACTGACACAATAACCGCAATCTCATGACAGTCCTGAAAAAATGATGGAGAAAAAACATGCATGATATTATCAATTTACTCACTCATGTCGTCCCAAACCTGTGGAACTTACTTTCTTCTGTTTTAAAAAAGAAATAAGACAATTTATAATAAAGTATATTGGTTAATGCATTAAATATATAAAAAATACAGCATTTTAATGATAATTTTTATATTTGAATTCATTTTTAACATTTAAATCTGTGTAAATTAAAATGAACATTATTTATTATTATTTTATTTATTTATTATTAATGCTTTTGAAAGAAGTCTCTTATGCGCACCATTTATGTGATCAAAACTACAGTTACATTTTTGTTCTATTGTCTGTACAAGTTTTCTGTTTTAATATATTTTAAAAGGCGATTTATTCCTGTGATCAAAGCTGAATTTTCAGCATCCTTACTCCAGTCTTCAGTGTCACATGACCTTTCAGAAATCATTCTAATATGCTGATTTATTATCAATGTTGGAAACAGTTGTGCTGCTTAATATTTTTGTGAAAACCGTGATTTTTCAGGATTATTTCATTAATAGAATGTTCAAAGGAACAGCATTTATTTGAAATATAAATCCTTTGTAACATTATAAATGTCTTTACAGCCAATTTTGTATTGTCAATTTAATGTTTTCTTGCTGAATTAAAGAATTCATTTTTAATTCCGAATGAAAGAATAAAAAAATACTGACCCCAAACTTTTGAACAGTAGTGTATATTTATAAATTAACATAAAATATAAATTAATAAATGACGTAAAGAAAAAAGTGTACATTGTTATAATAATTGTTTGATACTGAATGCATTAACTAATGCTAATGAATTGAACTTCAATGCAAAATGTAAATACAATTAGATTTTCTAAAGACTCATATAACATGCAAAGTAACCACAGATATTAATTTCCATAAATTACTAAAAAGTGCCATATTTAAGGTCTTCTGAAATCATACAATCGCTTTGTGTGATAAACACTATCCGCTTCCCTGAATTCTATAAACTTAACCTAACCTGAAAAGCTCTTTAAAAAAAAAAAAAAGTAAAATGTGATAGTCTTTTTTTTTTACCTCAGCACAAAAGTCCCTTTTATATTATCGCTTCAAGGTTTCCTTAATGTGTTGAACTCGAGGGTTGTCACGATATCACAATATACAACAAATTAAATTAAAACAATGGAATGTGGCCTTCAAGTATTTGAAGCCAAATAAACACAGTTCTCCAAAGATTCATTCAAGTAAACAGTAATAAAGTAAAAAGAAATCAATTAAAAGCAATGAGGGGTTTCTTTTTTAGCATCGCCCCATATAGTATATTCATGCTGTCGATCTTTCAGTGTGGCAGCTTGTGCTCAAATGATTTTAAGCTCTATAATGAGTCCCATGCGTTCCCAACAGGTCAGGATTTAACTAATGCGGTTAAACCAGGTTATACCTCTAAGAATCAGCTCAAGTCCCTCAAGACCCAGCTGAGCACAGGAGAGCTCTGTTCTCCACAGGTCATGCTGCTATGAGGCCAGAGATGATGGGAATGTGGGATATAAAAGCTTTCACCTTTTCAACCCTCATCTCCATAAGAACCATTTTGGTTTCCCTTAAAGGAACAGTTCACCTAAAAATGAAAATTTGCTTAAAATGTACTCCGCTTCAGACCATCCAAGATGTAGATGAGTGTGTTTCTTCATCGGAACAGATTTGTAGAAATTTAGCATTACATCACGTGCTTACCAGTGGATCCTCTGCAGTGAATGGGTGCCAGCAAATTTAAAAGTGAAACTTAAAATGTGTTAATGATGGATTTAATTACAAACACAAAGTGTTTGGCTCACAAGATGCTAATTGATGGACTGGAGCTGTATGGATTACTGCGATGTTTTTTTCAGCTGTTTGAACTCTCATTATGACGGCACCCATTCACTGCAGAGGATCCATTGGTGAGCAAGTGATGTTATAATCAATTTCTCCACATTTCTTCTGATGAAGAAACAAACTCATCTACATCTCGAATGGCCTGAGGGTGAGTAAATATTTAGCAAATTTTCATTTTTGGCTGAACTATTCCTTTTAAACTCACAGGAAGCCACTAACTGAAACTGCATAGCACATCCCCTGGGATTTACCAGATGGCCCGCTTTAGCCTTAAAACGCTGAGTGAAAAGCAAGTGCACCTGAGTGCAACACTTAAGTAATACACTCGTGAAAAGCATCACATGAAAAATGAACGCGTGACACATGGAAATAAACAACCTGCCTCCATGCTGGAAGTTTAACGAGTGTCAGGAATACTGTAATGCACCGTGAAATGTGACTGTGGCAATATGGAAGTGTCCTTAAAAGAGAAGGAAAAAACCCTGAGTGAAATTAATATTATGTAAATGAAGAGAGGTCTCGTGTGGAATGGCATTTCATTAATTTTGGTGCTTTGACATAATTGCAAGCTCTAAATGTATGATCGCTCCACAAACGTGGGCCCATGGGGAGTCTGACATTTGAGTTTCACCTTTGTGGCGGCAGAAAATGAAAAATGGCTCATTCGCCAGCTAGAGAGGGAAGAACAGCCGAAAATAGTACACATGGTAAGTGACCGAACGGAGGAGTCACGCCGTGAGGTTACGCCACCTGAATCAGGGGAGGAGACTACGGATTGAGGGAAGGTTTAATTAGACGGCTGATGTTGATGAAGGAGGAGAGCGTGCGAGAGGCTTTTCTGGAAGTGTTTGATGTATCAGAGGAGATTTATTTTTCCTCTCGGTATTTGGCTTAGTTAACGAGGGGAAAGTGGAGCACTTAAGCAAGGAAACTAAAAAGTGTTGAAGAGTTCTCGATGTTCATGACTCATTTGCTAGGAGACGAGTCAGTTTTAGCTCTGGCTGTCTTCCTCTTCATCTCGGTCTTTATAAGTCACAACAAGTTTCCCTTTATGCTTGGAGACGGTTTTAATTGCTAACGTGTTCAAATGAACTCTTTAAACTCAATTGAACAGACTGACCAGAATCTGAATTCTGCAATGAGAAATGAATTCCTTGGCCATCCATTCTTCATAGCATAGCATAGCATAGCATAGCATAGCATAGCATAGCATAACATAACATAACATAACATAACATATGTATTATAATGTATTATTGTATTATTATTATTATTATTATTATTAATGTTAAAAACACTTATGCTGCTTAATGTTTTTTCAAGATTCTTTGATGAATAGAAAATTCAGAAGAACCGCATTTATTTGATATTTATTTTAAACAATTTAATGCACCCTTGCTGAATAAAACAAAACAAAACAAAAACATTTAAATAAATCTTACCACCCCCAGACTTTTGAATGATTGTGTAGACACATGCAATAATATAAACTAGATGTAAATGTAAAATCAACTAAATAATGGACAGATAGATCACTATATTCACTGTATCACTGTATTTTCAAATATCAGCTAATATATATATACACACACCATTTATTATACTGTATATTTCAAGTGAAACCTGATTTAAAGTGAAGTTTTTGTTTGGATGTGTTTTTTTGTTTTTTCTAACCTTACTGAACACTGAGTAACTGAGTGCTTGAATGGTGGTTTTCTCCTGCAGTAACCCTGAGCTCTTCTCTCTGGCTCTCTATACTTCTCACTGTCCCTCTTGCCGACTCTCTGCCCATGATAACAGTCATTATCACCAGTGAGAGAAGCCCTGGCACCCCTGCAGAGGAAGACAGACGCTCGGCACTGGCTAAAGGTCACCCAGAGGGGGCGGGGGTATTCAGCGGTAGGAGTATCGGCGTCTATGAAAACAAACCCACCCATTTACGCATGAGGTCCAAAAACCAACAATAAAACACACCTGCCTATTTTTTTACAGCCAGCATTGTAACTGTCAACTGTAAAAACTGTTAAGTGCCTCATGGGTCAGACTCATGCTGACTTACTAATGGAGATCCCTTCCAATGAGAGAGAGTGAACCTCAGAAAAACAATAAACCTTAATGAACAACAGGCAGCAGCCATTTGCGCACAGCTTTTAAGAGCAAAACACATATACAGTATATGTGTGCAAGCATACTGTTCGGCTTTCAAGAGTAAAACAAACAACCGTTTTAAAGCTAAGCCAGGTGCCACAATTACAGAATATGTTACGCCTAGACCTAAAAAAATATTTAGTTTCACACAAAATCATCAGGGCTCATGATGGAAAACTTGTAAAAGATGTAGATGAGTTTGTTTCATCAGTACAGTTTTGGAGAAATTTAGCATTACATCACTTGCTCACCACTGGATCCTCTGCAGTGAATGGGTGCCGTCAGAATGAGAGTCCAAACAGCTGATAAAAACATGATTCTCACATCAAAATCCACCAACTTATTTTTTTTTAGAACATGTTTTGGACTTTTTTTCACTTGTAAACAGTGTTTGATCTGTGCATATTTTTCTCCTGATTCAGATGAGACAAGTTTTTCACAGGAGGAAGTGAAAATGTTATGGATTATGGACTTGTATTTTGGCTAGAAGTGACTGTTTCAAGTTTAAAATGGTTAATGATGGATTTGTTTCTTACAAACGCACAGCTTTTTACATCACAAGTCCTTAATTGTCCATCTTGGATGACCTGAGGGTGAGAAAATGTCAATTTTGGGGTGAATTGTTTCTTTATTTTCTGCAAAACTGATCAAAATCAAGTGAACATCTGGCAATGGGGTAAGAAAAAGAAACTTGTTTTAAAAGGAAAACAAGTTTATTTTTCTCACCCCATACAGAGACAATTTTTTTGGTAAGTAACTTGATTTTGACACATTTTCAGAAAATACAACTTGGTTATTTTGCTTCTCAAATAATTATATCTTGATTTAGGAATGTTTAGATATTTGAACTAAAAATGAGACAAAAATACAGAGGAAGAATTTATATATATATATATATATATATATATATTTGCAGTGAATACGGGTGCCTGAACAACTAGTTGCTTCATCAGTTTTAAGTGGATTCCTTGAATAAATAGGCCACTTTGAGATTCATCAGATGCAATTTTTAAGGAGCATTCACTGGCAAGTTCTTGCATTCAAACATAGCTAGATGGAGTGCAATAGACTGGGGAAAAAACCTAGTCAAAACACACTAAAAAGAGCTGCAACACAATGGTCAAAGATGTCTGAACGACACCTGAACTCTCTGGCATCTCAAAACTATTTCAGGTTCAGTAAGAATACTTGCCTTTTTTGCTTCCTACATCACCGCTTGCCTCGAGTTGGTCTGCACCATCTCAGCTCAGGAGAAGAGTCTCTGTGAGAGATTAGATTTTCACACTGGTAAACACACTTCCATGCACACACACTCTGTGTAAATTATACTTAAAGCCTGCAGCGTGATATGTTTACAAGTCATTCTCTGGCACTTCCCTTCTCCAGGATCTCTCCATCTCCTTCCTGGTTCCTGTACCTCTCTGCTGGATGGATGAGTTGATGAACAGGCCCGGCAGGACAGAGAAAAGAGAATTTGTTCTTTTTACCATAAGGCTCTGTGCAAGATCAAACAGAAAGCCTTCAGCCAGTGTGTGGAGAGAGCTGTTTAGGGGATTTCTCTTCCTGAAGAAGCTGCAGTCCTCTTTAAGCACCCTGGTTGATTGACGTTCAAAAAGGCCTTTGTGAGATGCATTCCTGAGTTTCCCTGACTGCTGCATCTCAATGCATGTGCCATCCATATTATAGAAACAATAAACATATTATACTGTAGCGTGCAATAAGTGGCGTACAGTTCATTTCAAGAAAATAAAACATTATTTAGCATTTTAAATAAAATTAACAACAACAACAATAATAATAATAATAATAATAATTATTATTATTATTATTATTATATTGGAGTTGTATTATAATTTTGGAAATTTCATACAATAACTTATATTGCATGTATATATAATAATAATAATAATAACATTAATAATAATAATAATAATAATATAATACTACTACTACTACTAATAATAATAAATTATTATAATTTTGGAAATTTCTTATAAGAACTTATATTGCATGCATATATATTTAATAATAATAACTTTATTATTATAATTGTTATTATTAAATATATAAATAGAATATATGTTCATATATAAACAAGTTTCCAAGATGAACTGATGCATCAAACATATATTAAGTAATATCAATAATAATAATAATAATAATAACAACAAAAACAAACTAAATATATACACATGTAGTATTTTTAATAATATTTTAACATTATTATTAGTACTAGTAGTATTAAATATATAAATGCAACAGACAACATTTATAACAACAAAGTAATTTTAAACAAATAAATAAATAAATAAATTAATTAATTAATTCAAAATGCTTACATGCAAAAACGCAGTGTGAGACAAAGAGGTTTGGGGTTTCAAGGTAATTTTATGACTTGGCCATATGTCCCAGCACTAGTGTACTGTCATAGTTTACACTGAAAAGTGTGTACTTTATTCATTACTGGCAAAGTGCACACTTTCACTAGTAGAAGTGCAGACTGGGATGCAGCCTAATACTGAGATCAGAGAGACCAAAGAGAGAGCATGAGATGTGAATCGCCTCCATCATAAACATTTCTAGTGACTAATAAACTTTATGGACATCTCTCGTAAATGAGCTCATAAGATGCCTTAATTTCAGACTGGCATTTAAAAACGCCAGTGCTTATGCAAACGATGCCTCAGGTGAAATGCTGGCATGCCAAAGTTGCTCCAGATGTAATAAATAATGTAACGGTAAGCAAAATGTAAAGTACTGACATACAGATATGCAAAGCAGTATCATACACAAACTACAAAACTCAAAAGGCACTACAAAGCATAAGCAAACACTGAAATTAATATCTAACTGTGTTTGACTAAAAAACCTAATCAATGGTCAAAATGGTCAAATTTCATACAATCCAGTGGCTTAGATTAAAAGAAAGATGTATAGAAATGGAGGAGATCATTTATCAATAATGTATGCGGGTTTAATCCCACATGAAGCCTCAGACATTGCCAAAATGAGGCGTCACGGGCCTTGCAAATTGGAAACAGGTGTACTGAAAGATTCTTTTACCTATGTTAGATGAGCAGCTGCTTTGTATAATTCATCCTGATTCCATATTTAATGTGGAGTGGGAGCAGATTTCGCAGTTGAAGGCGTTTTTGGAGAGCATGGAGACCTGCCTCCTGTAGTGGCTCCCTAAACAGCATTAACTCAGGAGGAAGCGGATGTACCGCGGGCAGAATCCACAAACAGCAGCACTTCAAGGGAATCTAGCAGTTCTGCTGCTGTTATAGGGCTGCAGTGTGCTTTTGTAATCAAGGAATCATTTGCGATTTACAGTTAATTCACGCACAGCCATGATCAGGAGGTCCAATTACCTTTTTTATAGGTAATTGTAGACCATGCTGAAAAGGGGTTTTATAAAGCAGCAGTCGAAACCACCATCCTGCAGGCCCAAAACCAAGCAAGCCAAGCAATTTTACTAGGCGGCCTCAAGGTCATTTTTGGTTTAAGGCCCCTGGTTTTACTTTCCTAGTCTTGTTATGCATGGATCTTTTGGGAATTAATGAATAAAAAATATGGTAAAATGTCTGTGTACAATATATTAGTACACATATTTATATTTTCTAATGTTAGCAAATATTAGTATAAACAAAAAATAAAATAAAATAAAAAATAAAATAAAATAAAATAAATATGCATTAGCTTTACAAGTTGAAATGTTGTAAAACTGTGAACAACAGATTAATAACCATATTTGTGTTTTCTAATATTATCACAAATGAAACAAAACAAAAATAAGTTATTAATAAAATAAATTAAAATAAAATAATAAATACAATCAAATAAAATAAAAAAACATATTTGTATTTTCTATTATTAGCCAATATCAGTATACATAAAATAATATATAAAATAAAATATTGGATACATTATATTTATCAAATATGGACAGATGAATGGACAGACGGAATGCCTGACCGAATGAATGAATGAATGAATGACTGACCGAATGAATGAATGACCGAATGAATGAATGAATGACCGAATGAATGACCGAATGAATGACCGAATGAATGACTGACCGAATGAATGAATGAATGACCGAATGAATGAATGACCGAATGAATGAATGAATGACCGAATGAATGAATGACCGAATGAATGAATGACCGAATGAATGAATGACCGATTGACCGAATGACTGACTGAATGAATGAATGAATGCCCACTTCAGTTCCTAATAAACCAAATCAAGCCCTAAACGTTTAGGGTTAAAATCCCATTTAATTCAGAAATACCTCAGTCAGATGCTGTTTTACGTTGACTCAATGGCAGATTATGCTTCCCAGTTATGAGCTAAAAACCACAAAGTACCAGATTATTAGAGATGAGCCTTTATCGTCTGGTCAGAGGAGAACTGGCCCCCCAACTGAGCCTGGTTTCTCCCAAGGTTTTTTCTCCATTCTGTCACCGATGGAGTTTTGGTTCCTTGCCGCTGTCGCCTCTGGCTTGCTTAGTTGGGGACACTTCATTTCCAGCGATATCATTGACTTGATTGCAAGTGATTGCACAGATACTATTTAAACTGAACTGAGCTGGATGATGACATCACTGAATTGAATGATGAACTGTCTTTAACTGAAAAATGAGTGTTTACTATTGTCATTTTGCATTATTGACACACTATTTTCCTAATTAATGCTGTTCAGTTGTTTTGACACAATCTGTATTGTTAAAAGCGCTATATAAATAAAGGTGACTTGACTTGACTTATATCCCAATGTTCTGCGAATTCCTGGTGATAAACACAGAACTGCTCCAATCTTCTCTCCAATGAGAGCATATGGGGAAGGAAAGCCTTGATTACTGAGATCGACTCAGCGTCTGCCATTGTGTTCACCAAACCCATATTCTATATCTAGAACTCGCCTTTTTGCGTCAAAAAGCTTAACATTAAACTTAATCACACCTACGTTCGAACACTCCACGTGCATCAATGATAATAGAAGCAGGCAGTCACACAAACACTGATTAAAAGCTTGTTTACATTTGCTACTTATAATTATTACTGAGACTCCAATCCACATGCAAATTTCAATCACTGAAGTAAATCTGACCAGCGTAATGTTTGTTAGTGCATATTAGCTGCACCTCTCCCCTATGCTATTTATTAAACAAGAGGGTTAAACAGAGATACCAGTCAATAGTCTACTACTTGGTTACTTACTATATTTGATTTGATTTGATCTATTTTAAAGGTGTGCATTCATATAATTTCCTGCACAAGATGCATGTTGTTTAAAAGAGAGAGAGGAAATAAAAAAATGAGCCTGGCTTACTTGTATGTTTGGTGCCATTTTACCCTCTCTCAATTTTTAAGAATAATTTAGGTACCATTTAGTTTGCTTTGTCCTTTTATTCTTATAAAATGTTTCATCACTAATAATAATAATAATAATAATAATACACAACGTTTTAGTATAATTTTATTAGACATTTAATATAATAATAATAATTTTATTCTTATAAACTATTTAATCACTAATAATAGTAATACACAACGTATTAGTATAATTATATTAGACATTTAATATAATAATAATAATAATAATAATAAGGAAAAATCTAATGAAATGGTACATACCTATTCATTTTATTAGAATTTAAGCAAATTATGAAACACAGGCACGACAATGAAACATGTATTCTATCACATACAAGGCAAAGAGTTTATCATGAAACTAAACTCACGGGTCGGATTTCCAGATGAACACTCCTCATCCACCCAAGAGTCCTCAGAAGACTCTATCATTTCCTGAGCAAGCGGCACCAAGCGGTTTGAGCTCAGCCACCTGCTGACATCAGCAGATGTGTTCACAGCGGACTCACCGAGTTCTCGCTCACCAACTAGTGACTAGTGGTTCATTTGGGTAATAATGAAGCTGTAGTTTTGATGTTACTTGTTTGGAAACTCACGCAGTGACCCTTGCATTCGCTCATCCTCTGAGTTGTATCATAATATGACCCAGAATGCCATGCACTGGGCACTAATAAAATGGAAGCTCATTAGGGGCTCTATTTACCTAACCTCCCCTGGCCACATAACAACCTCATTTAAGCAGAAGATTATCATTAAACCATCTCTTTTTTTTCCAATGCATTTGGCACAGGCCCATGTCATCTTTTCTCACAAAATGTCATAGTCTTGCCGCAGCCGATTCAGAGTGGCCTATCGGGAGAATACAAGGAAGAAAGCCTCCATTTCTCTCCTATCAACCGTGAAAAGCTTTTATAGATAATTACAGCTTGCATGCATTTGCTGCCGCCATAACTTTTTTTTTATATTGCTTGTGGGTGTAAATGAGATTGAGGTAATTAAAAAAAGCTCGCTGGTGATTCACACCCAGGCAAGAGCCAAAAAGCATTTCCCTTTTGTGAGGTCCAGTCTCGCACTCGAAACGTCAACGTGATGGATGTAAGTCAAGGTCACGTATGAAAAGGCTGTTTAAAAAGCAAGAGCGCTGATATGAATGATGGGAACTGTGGGGGGGGGGGGGGA
>NW_015505212.1:1497103-1500167 GCF_001515645.1 Sinocyclocheilus grahami
GGGGGGGGTAGCATGTAATAAATGTCCGCAGTCAGCGCTCTACAGAGCTGAACCAGAAAGAAACTCATTCACATTGCCAGAGAGGCTGAAACTTGTCAGAAGGTGGCACCTGTCTTTCCACGGGAGCAGAAATGCTGTGTGAAATTCACATTATAGGATTTGTAATGAAATGTCATGTAGCCAGTTCTTATTACCGCCGACACGTAACTCATATTCCCTGCTGTAATAAGACTAGAGGACTCAATGAAGTAATATGCCGTCATATACACTATATGGACAAAAGTATTGGGACACACCTCTTAATGATTGAATTCAGGTGTTTCAGTCAGTCCCATTTCAACAGGTGTATAAAATCAAGCACCTAGCCATGCAGCCTTTATTTACAAGCATTTGTGAAAGCAATGGGTCATTCTGAAGAGCTCAGCGTGGTACTGTGATAGGATGCCACCATTGCAATAAGCCCATTTATGAAATTTCACCCCTGCTAGATAGACCACGGACAACTTTAAGTGGTATTGCAAAGAAAGTGGAAGCATTTAGGAACAGCTGGAACTCAGCTATTAATTGGAAGACCGTGTAAAGTCAAAGAACAAGGTCACAGAGTGCTGAGGCTGAGACTTTTGGTCCATAAACGTCACCAACGCTCTACTGATTCCATGGCTGAAGATTTCCAAACTTCCACTGACATTAATATAGGTCTGATGGGTGAGTATGGGTTCCACTTTCAACTGTAAGTGGTATTATTGGAAAGTAGAAGCATTTAGGAAAAGTGAAAGACCATGTAATGTCACAGAGTGGGGTCACGGAGTGCTGAGGCGCATGGTGCGTGAAAGTCACCAGTTGCTTTCCATAGCTGCAGAGTTTTCAACTTCCACTGACATTAATATAAGCACAAAAACTGCGACAGGAGCTTCATGGACTGGGTTTCCATGGCTGAGCAGCTGGATACAAGCCTTACATCATCAAGTACAATGCCAAGCATCGGATAGAGTGATGTAAAGAATGTCACCACTGGACTCTGGAGCAGTGGAAACCTGTTTTGTAGAACGACGAATCACACTACTCTGTTTGTCAGTCTGATGGGTGAGTCTGGGTTCCATGGTCAACTGTAAGTGGTATTACTGGAAAGTGAGGGCATTTAGGAACAGCAGTAGATCAACCATGAAGCAGATGCCAGGAGAACGATACCTGCCTGACTGCATTGTGCCAACTATAAAGTTTGTTTAAGGAGGGATAATGGTATGGATCTGTTTTTCAGGGGTTGAGCTGGGCCACTTGCTTCCATTAAAGGGAAATTTAAATACTTCAAGACATTTTGCACAATGTTATGGTTCAAACTAAGCCAATTCTCATCACTGCCGACACGTAGCTCATCCTCTGCTGTAATAAGACTAGAGGACTCAATGATGACAGTGCTTCAGCTGAAGTAATATGCTGTCATGTCAATCAACTAAAGCAGCAATGAGCACTGTGTGGGGAATATATAAACTAGCCTGTTGCAAAGCGAGTAAGTGTTTTCCTCTTAATAATAATGAAAGACACAGTCAAGGTGTTTCACTAAGACCATATAATCTTACCCTACTAGTGTAAAATGATTAGGTACTTCTACCTGGAAATGTTGTGACAAACTTGAAAGGACTCTTGATTTGCAGGGAAGTCCTGAGGAAGAGTCGGAGATAAACTTGTTCCGGAAAGCCATCAGCCAGCTTTTACTCTCCCTGAAAGATCACGGCGAAACGAAGAGACATAAAACCTATATGAAAATTACCACCACACACCAAAGGAAGTGAGAATGTCAGAACGAAAAAAGACTGAACACACCAGAACATCTGTCAGCTGAGAAATGTAACTTTCCAGCAGAATAGAGAGAGAGAGAGAGAGAAGAAAAAAGCAAAGCTTAAATCTCATTTCTGTGACCTCTTAGAAAGAAGTCATAACTGTAACAGATACGCTATCATACACATATTCACTAAGACTTGTAATACTTTTTATTAATTATATTAATAAAACATTAATTATACAGTGGGGAAAAAAGTATTTAGTCAGCCACCAATTGTGCAAGTTCTCCGTTTTCCATTTTAACATCATTACTCCAAGTCCTCTGTGTCAGCAAACTGCACGATTTGAAGTATCATTTCAAATCATTACTCTGACATGAGTCAAACAAAGGCTAATACTGAATAAAGCAACCCACTTCTAACTGTAGGTTGATCTTGCAATCTGTCCTTGGCACATTTCAGTCTAAACAATGAGCCGTGTACCCCAGCGATAACCTGCTGCAACCCTAATATGATGTTCCCATCTATCTTTAATGAATATGCTTTGCACCAGAGTGAAAGAAACCTTCAGAGAGTGTTTTACAGCTCCCTCATGGCAACAAGAAAAATAAGTAAGAATGCTATTAAATTATCTCTCTCTGTACTCACTGAGCCAAATAGCCTTTCTCAAATTGAAGATGTTGGGAGTTGATTCAGGCAAATGGACTGAATCGCACTCAAGTATTTAGGGCTTCGAATGGTCTAGTGTACATCCTCTCTATGATGTGAAACTGTTATTTAGCTGTGAATGAGGACACATTGCCACAGGCGCAAAATTGCTAGCTATAACAACAAGAAGCCAAATGAAAAACGCTGTATTTTCTCACCCTGAACAAAGGAGATTTGGATGATGTCCTCTTCAGTATCACTGATACACTGTTAAGAGTTTTTGTTTCAAAAAATCAAAAGTTATATCTGTTAATATTATTTAATGGACCTGAGCTAACATGAACAGTTGTATTTTTGTTAAATAACGTTGTTAATGTAACTCATTGTTAATGTAACAAGAATTGATAACAAATTTGATCCTTATTGTCAAGTGTTGTCCATTTTATTTTTATATTTAATAATATATTTAAATTTTAACGTTTTAGTTATTTTGTTGTTTGTTGTAATATTTAGTAGTTTTTTTAATGTCCAGTTTATTTATTTTTAGTTATTACTTTAGTACTTCAGTTTAAACTATATATATATATATATATATATATATATATATGTGTGTGTGTGTGTGTGTGTGTGTGTGTGTG
>NW_015505212.1:1501225-1525093 GCF_001515645.1 Sinocyclocheilus grahami
TTTGTTTTTATTTTTAGATTACTATTATATTTTTGTGTTATATATATATATATATATATATATATATATATATATGTGTGTGTGTGTGTGTGTGTGTGTGTGTAATATATATTAGCTATTTGTTCAGTTAATGTTTCAAGAAATTATTATTATTTTTATGGTTTAGTTTTGTTTAACGATAATAACCTTGGTCTTTATACCTTGTTTTTCTTTCTCTCTTCAAAGACATTTCAGCCAATCCAAAACCCTGAATGTGCAAATTAACAGAAAAATACACACTTCACTTAATGTTATTGTCATTTTGATCATCACTATTTTCCAGTGATCTAACATGGCAATTTTGGCATATTCTAATAATATTATTTATATTTAATATAGTGACTTAACAGTGATAGAACAGCTTTTTATGCTGACCTTTGAGGTGGATTTGGGAATTTAATCCTTCAACATGATTTAGAAAAACCCACTATAACAAAATCCTGGCCTTTTGTGCTTGTAAGTCTTCAATCCCCCTTCTTGCTGAATCGGGAACAACAGATTTTTCTTCATTCCTGCTCGGCTGAGTTTAACATGGCTGAAAATGAAGCGGTGAAAGAGGAAGCAGCTCCCCTTGTCTCTAACTGGCACATCTGTCATCTCCGGTCTCTGGCTCACCTCACCCTGCCCCAACCTGGCAACCATTAACAACCCTCCATTTAGGAGGCCAACAAATGACGGAGAACAGGAGGGAGCGGGAGAGATGGATGCACGGGACGCTCCTCAACTGGAGGCCTTCGCAGTCTTCCTCACCATTCCAGATCATTACTCCTCCTCCTATTCCGGCTTTGCTCAAGTCTTCCATTTCTTCCTTTATTGGACTGGGACTGAACAGGCTGTAAAAGAATATAAATACATGCAGGCGCCACCAACATCGGATGAGAGGGACTGTGACGTCTCACCATTTGAGGGGAGAGAGGGCAATTTATTTGTCGAGGGAGGTGGGTAAGCCATCCGTGCATTGCTGTGGAACAACAGGGACATGATGGCCATAGATCACCTGCGGCCCACCTGCTTCTGAGGAAACGGCAGGGACATTACCAGCTCCCTCATATGCCCAACTGCTATTCTGTTGAAGAGAATTATGGATTATTACAGTATGTTTGTGACACATTGCAACAACCAAACAATATAAATGGCTATAAAACATGGATAAATGGCTTGAAGTAGCGCTTTTCCATAATGCAAAAACAACATTCTGGACATCATTTCCTCTGGTGAATGTACAAATGTGCTTTAGATGACATTGCCTAATGTTTGCAAACAGAAGCAACAACAAGAAAATAGCCAAATAGCTCATTTTAAAAGAAGAATACTGTGCCAATGAAATGTTTATTTATGCATTTAGCTGTGGTATAGAAAGAGTTTTCATTCAGAAACTGCTAGTAAATTACACAAATAATTGCAAAGAAATTGTATTTTCTTGTCAAATGAACTAATAAATATCATTTTACAAATTTGAAAAAAAAAAAAAAACATTTTACAGTGTAGTTTGCTTTGGAAATACACTAATGGTCAAAAATATGTGGACATCCATGGTTGCCACTGCATAACATAACATAACAAATAAAATAAAAGTGTTTTTGAAGATTTTTCAAATAAAATATTATTGGAGTACGTTTTACAGGAAAATACTATTTCTACTTCAAAATGTCATGTTTATTTCAGTGTGTACCTGTTGTTTCCTGTTGCCAAATACATACCACATTTTTGTAAAACTCCAATACATCCAATACAGTTTATTAGTTTATAAACAAATATACTCTGGATATTTCTATATCCACTTTTTTTTTTTTATCAAACCCGTTGCATTTATGATCACTAGTCCCACTGCTTTAATTAAGAGCTTAAAGCATGCAAGCTGTACTCTGTGATGATCAATATCACTAACAAGACTGTTTTATCAATACTCCCTTTAATTTAGAATTTCATATCATCTGCATTTATGCAGAACCATCTGACGTGTATGACAAACCAAGTGCGAAAATCTGTCTGAAGAGGCTGTTGCAGATCACATCTGTTAACACGTTTTACAGGCAGATTTTGGCATTTCCAATATGGCGCAAATATACTGTAGCAATCAACAGCTGCTAACATGATATCCATGTATTTTTATCTATGGTTGGTGCTTCTTTTGATGTGATATGAAGATTCATAGCTGCAGAGATTTAAAGCTGAAATAGTCAAATAGCTAATTACACATTTGTGTATTATATGTTGAATTGTTAAGTGAACCACCAGCAAACCATCGGTGAACACTGAATTTAAATTGCATCATTGCTGCTTACATGGTCACAATAGGTCACAGGTAGCCTTACTGAGCTCACAGGATAGTATGAAATCACACACTTCAAATGGATTGGTCATGGTTCATTCTGCAGGATGATTTAGTTTGGAATCGGCCACAGATGGCGGAAACAGACTCTCTGTGCGGTCACGTTGTCCACTAGCACACACGCCCTCACATCCACACAAACTCTAGTTTCCTATCGCTCTGTAATTTGAAAATATGACAACAGCGGCGTGTCAAGCCAGGTGGCCTTTCCACTGCTCGACCGCTACTTAAACCAAATGAGGAAGAGAGATAAAGGAATTTTTTTTTAGAAAACAGCATCCTGACTTACAGAAAAAGGAGGAAAATTATGATAAAGCAGGGAAGAGATGCTTACACTGAAGGTGTGGTTGCACGCTCTTTGCTGTCGTGCACCTCAGCGGTGCTAATGGGAAGAGTCAGGTTGGAAATGTTCGGAGCAGCACTGTTAATTGACCTGACACAGTCTCCTCACCAAAGCTGTTGAGACGAGCAGGCGTACGACACTGACACGGGGAGAGCTGAGAATGCCGTAAGTGTAGAGAGGGAGACAGAAAGCCCTGATGGAAGTTTTTAAGAAATATTACAATGTACTCAAGCACTGCAGGCGACAGTATTAGAAGTTAGCATTCAGCTGAGCATGACTCAAATGCAAAAATGTTTGTCGTTATCTGTTTGTACACATAAATATCAGAGAGAAATTAAACAAAAATGTGATCAAGTTTTATCATATTGGGGTTCAACAGACTCTGACAATAGCAGCATATTTGATTTGTTACAAATAATAAAATGCGACAAATCAAAGGGGTTTTCTTACTTTTCAGGCTTTAGTTTACAGCATGTTGCAGTCCGGCAAAAACACGATTTGCTAATTACGACTGTTGGATGCTGTTCGGGACACATTTTTGTGTCTTGAAAGCATGCATAAACTGAACAGATGAGGTTAAATAAAAAATAAAAACATCAATCAGAAAATATTGTAAAATGTAATTTTCAGCATCATTACTCCAGTGTCACATGATCCTTCAGAAATCATTCTAATATGCCAATTTTCTGCTCAAGAAACATGTATTGTTATAATAATTCATGTTAAAAACAGTTGTGCTGATTAATATTTTCTTGCAAAGCAGGATATTTTTTTTCTGGATTCTTTGATGAATAGAAAAGTTCAAAAGAATGGTATTTATTTGAATTAGAAACATTTTGTAACATTATAAATGTCTTTATTGTCACTTTTGATCAATTTAATGTGATCTTTAAGAAGTGTTCATTTATTTCACACACAAATATGTGTGTGTGTGTGTGTGTGTGTGTGTAAAAAAAAAAAAAAAAGGGACACAAGAACGTACCTGGCGTGAACAGCCCTTAGAGGAAATATTGTCAGTGAGTCGTGACTGCCATCAGCATTGTCTTGGACAAAAATTGCTATACCCACCTATGTAAAAGGTGAGTCGTTAATATTTTTGGCCCATTTTCCTGAAAGAGAAAGATATTTAAATCTATACATCTACAAATAGTCTGTCAGTGTATACAAATAGAATACACTAGTTGACCTCAAAGCTAACAGACAGACTAAAAGCAACAACATTTTAAAGGGTCTTGTTTTTGTGAATGTTTGATGCCCATGTACAACAGATTGAACTGTACTTCCATCCCTTGCAGCATTATTTCCATCAGCGTCAAATCTCATACAGCATCGACTTTGACTAAACAACAACTTCGACAACTATTCTCACATATGATGTGCTACTTTCAGGGTAGCCGCCATCTGGATACTGTGTGTGTGCCTGTGTTTATTCATGCAACACTCGCCATCCATACTTTTTTTTTTTTTTTTTTTACTTTATCAGTGTTCTATCCTCCTGAGCACAGCAGATCCATTTGAACGTGGGAGAAAGCTGGCTAATCTGGTTAAAAGCTATCTGGAAGTTGAAGTCGACCACCTTGTCTGCTTGGATAACATCAGCCCGGCCACCTAAATGCATTAGAAATGATTCCTCCATCTGAAATCCCTTCCTCCGAGCTCTGTTTAAGAATACATACACACAATGCAGTTATTATGAATAGATGAAATGTCCACATTGACACATAGACGCATGTGCACACGTGTTTCATTCCTCTCACATGAGCATATATTTATACAACTCAGAAATGTTAACCCATATTTGATCTACTCCCATGGGTGTATGCATTCTGAAACAGAGCTCGACAAATGGATCAATATTTTCAATATTCAAATCCAATCCTGCCATGAAATTCACAATTAAAATATTTTCTTACATTTTCAGGTTTTTTTATGTCATTTTATATGTAATTTCAGCCACATTACCTTTGGCAAAATGTTCATTATATATATATATATATATATACTGTATATATATTACACTGGAACAAACAACCAACATCAATATATATATATATGTATGTATAAACCAATTCAAATTATTTATAAAAACTACAAATAAAAACTAGCCTCTCATGGATACAACACTGGAACAAACATAAATTTAAATATATTTATAATTTAACATCTAAATGCATTAGAAATGACACCTCCATCTGGAATCCCTTCCTCCAAAGAATAAATTTGCCCAATACAGTCATTTTAAATGTGCACAGGTACAGACGTTTCAGTCCTCTCCAATGAGCACACATTTATACAACTCAGGAACGTTAACCCACGTTTGACCTACTCCCACTCCAGTAATTTAATTTAGAAAGTCATTTTTGCTTTTACATGTTAAAATTTGAGTCGTCAAGTGCACAAAACTGCAAGCACAGTATCAGATCTAACCCGGAAAACAATAAATATTTCAGTGACCTTTTAAGGCCGGCCTAAGCAAAGGACATGGTTCCTTGCGCCACTCGCAGCGGGGGAGATTAGACACAAGGCCAGATCGTCACCTTTTAGCTACACGCACAAACACAATCAGTCATTCACTGATGCACCGAGCGTTTAATCAAGAGAGTGGAGCTGCTTCTTTGAACATTTTCAATCAGTCACCTGCCGTTCACACACACGCACACATTAATTCTTGCGATTACAGTGACATTCTCACATTCAAAGGTTTTATACTTTTGATCAGCAGGTCACGTTACTCAGCTTTGTCCACATTTGGCCCGTGTAACTGTGGGGGGTATGGTATAAATCATTATCGCAACACAGCGACACACGTCTTTCCCATGGAGGGCGCTGTAAATAGCGGCGCAAAATGCCATCAATCATTCTTATGCAAACAACCTTTTGTCGTGTCAGTTTCATTGAATACAAAGTGCTCGCTTTTGTGGCACATTAATCAATGAGCTCCATTCATTATTACCGTATAGATCTGTGCTGCTGATACATAATGTATCACTCATTTGCGGCTCACATAAAACCGAACAAACGTTCTTCAAGTAACATTAATAGAATGTTTGTTCTCTTTGTTCTACTTGTGTGGTCTTTAATAACGTTCTCAAAATGTTAGCATAAAACTTTATTTATACATAATTCATGGAATGTCTTTTTTCTGAAATGTTTTAGTTGGACATTTGTCTAACGTTTTTTAAATGTTATTATTTACCACCAAGCTAACAGGGATTATTCAGGGAATATTCGGTGAACTTTGTTTTAGGCTATGAACAAACGTTATGAGCAAATGTTTTTCCAGGAACACTATTAGAACGTTCATTTCAAATTGTCTGGTATTTAATAACGTTCTCAAAAAGTTAGTGTAAAACTTTATTTATACATCATTCATAGAATGTTACTTTTTTCTGAAAAGTTCTAGTTTTGTCTAGCGTTCTTTTTAAAGATTAGCATCTTTCACACAGCAATACCAATAAATTGCCTTAAAATTACCGGAACGACTTGCGGTAATTTGCGGTAAATGCGGTAAAACTACAAAAATGCACTGTTCACACAGGCAACGATGTTCTGTCTTTTTACCGGTAAAGCACCATTCACACATCAGTTTCAAAATACCGGTAAATTCTGTGACAACAAACCAGAAATGACCTCTAAACAGCTGCGCCTCCTGGTGCGGTCAGTGTTCTTGTTGATGTTTTCAATTTTGTGTCAAATGTTCACATTCAAGCTGCTGCTTTTGGCCCAGAGATATCGTATTCGACGAATTCAAACTGAACTACACAGCCGGAGTAAATGTATCATCTACGTCAGAATGTTATGATTGGCTCAGAGTAGATGTCTAATGTCAGCGCTTTCTGAACTCGTAGGTCTTCATAACGGTAATCTTGTGCTACGTTCACACAGAGCACATTACCGGTAATTTACTGAGAAGGTTACAGCTTCTCATACCGGTAAATTGCCAGAACACATTTACCACTATTTTTGAAAAGGTCCTGTTCACACATGATCTCTTAACTGTAATTTACCGGCAATTTACCAGTGAAGACTGTATGTGTGAAAGGGGCTATTACTTACTAGCCAACTAACGTTCTCAGAACTTTAGCTAACATTCTGGCAAGGTTATTCTCAAAGTTATGAACAAATGTTCTTTCAGTAATGTCAATTGAATGTTCGTTCAAAGTTGGTCTTAATGTTCTCAAAACGTTAATAACATGTTAATCTAACATTCATTGAAAGTTGTCTGGCCTTTAATAATGTTCTCAAAACATTAGCATGAAACTTTATTTATACATTGCTCATGGAACTCGTTATTATTTAATTCCCAGATAACAGGGAATGTTCTCAGAACTTTAGCTAACGTTCTAGCAAAGTTCCGCAAAATTATGAACAAACGTTCTTCCAGTACCGTCAACATAACATTCATTCAAACTAACCTGGTCTTAAATAATGTATAAACATTATCTATACATTATTCATGGAACGTTTTTTTAAACATTACTACTCGTTTCAGAATGTTTAGAGAACATTCAAAAGTAGCGCTAGCATAATGTTTGCAAAATAACAAAATGGAACATTCCTTTAACATTCACATAACCAAAACGTTGTTTCAAAATATATAAAAACTGTTACTTTTGAACGTTCAGAAAGAACGCTTTTATAACTTAATGAAAATGTTATGAAAACGTTCTAAGAATATATTTTTGTTAGCTGGGTACTTTTGAAAATTATAATATGGAATGTTCCCTTACTGTTTTCTCTTGTATTCACATATCCAAGAAAAAGAAAAAGTTTTAAACGTCCAGGGAACATTCAGAAATAATGTTTTCATAACCTCACTGAAACATAACATACTTTTGTTAGCTGAGGAGACATGCTTCACCTCACACTGTTTGTCAAAACGTGAAAGACGTAATGCTTTTGATGTACTGCACACACACTTTGACACAAGTCACACAGATTGACACCTGTTTTTCTTTTATCATGGCCCATTTTTAAATGCCAGTCACAGACGCTCTCGTTCAATTGTGCATTCGTATCCGACATGCCGTGTCGGTCAAAATGACATCCGGATAAGAGATCTTGGGCATCAGGCGTGTTGTTCCTCTATCAGTCATTCCATAAATACGAATCCTTGAGACAAAACCGAGCACAACAAAACAAGGCAGCCGCGATGCTAATGAGGGTTGTTTTTACTCACACTTTTAATTATCAAAATGCCACACGGTATGCTTTTAATGACTTTGTTTTAATAGAACTGCAAATTCATCGTCTTGGCTACAGCCACCGTGCATTTAAACCGTTCTGGGAATTGAAATAATGAAGAATCAATGGAGCAACATATTAGGCGTAGATGTTCATCAATAGGAACGCCGGCTGAGGGCCACCTGGAGAGAGATGCTAAACAACGGCGCAGGAAGTGAGGCTCGCTAATCATAAAGCAGGCACATGGCGAGAGCGCAGCACATCTCCTGACTCTCCAGAGCGGGAATGGAGAGCGGGAGGGGGGAGGGATTCTCTTATAAAGAGAGGTGGGCTGAGATGCACCTTCATAGAGCTCCATACATATTTCATTGGGGGAAAGAAAGGCTTTGCGGCTTATCTCGGGGAGCCATCCACCTGCGCCTATTGCTGCTATCCAAGAGCCCTTGACAGATCATATTTGTTTGTGTCTGGGCCGCCTCATTTCACGCATATGCCACTGCAGCATTTGGATTTCCTGGTGTTGACAGGACGACTGAGGAGAGAAGAGGAGGAGAGAGCAAAGTGGAGATAATTATTTGAATTATCCTCGAAAATGAATAAATTAACACTATTATACCAATTAATGTACAAATATTTCCAACAAGACAAATACACAATACTTAGCCAACAATATCTAGTCAATTACATTTTTGAATCACTATTGAAATTCGGTAACACTTTATATAATAAGGTTAGCTGACATGAACAATACCTATGCAACATTTATTAATCTTAGTTAAGTTTGACATTTACTAACACGTTATTAAAATCAAAAGTTGTATCTGTTAACATCAGTTAATGCACTGTGAACAAACATGCACAATCATTTTTATTAACTAGCATTAACAAATGTTAATAAATCTTTTATATTTTGTTAATTGTCAAAATGCTCAATTTTCTTTGAAAGATTTGAATATTTTCAATAACTTAAGGCCTGAATTTCACTTTGTGAATTTCCTAATGTGTTCAGATTTGTGGAAATTAGACCATTTAGAACATTTATTTATGAACAAATATAAACTATATAAAAAATATAAAAATAAATTATAATGTACTAAAAATAGCTATTTTTATTTTTATATAAATTATTATTTATAATTATATTATTTATATAAATTACAATTATTAAAGCATTATTATTACTTATTATTAAAGTTGGCATAAAATGGAAGCATTTCCAAGTAATTTTTAATAATGATTAATTTAATTTTAATTAATTAATTAATTAATTAAATTTAGTATATATAAATATTATTTTTTTATAATATTTTATTTATAAAAATATATTAAATAAGAATGGTCAATTTTGAGTTCATGGTGAATGTATTATCTAATTAGTTATACATTTATTACTAATTATAATTATTATATAATATATTATTATATCATTTCTACACACACACACACACACACAAACACATATATATACATATGCATTAACATTTCAAGTTTATAGATTAACATTACTGTATTATGAAAAAAAATTTGAATTAACAGTGAACAATAATAAATTTATAAAGTAGCATTAACCTAGATGTTTTTGTTGCCGTCAAATTAAATACTGCATCTATTCTGACTAAGTCTTTGCTACAGCTTCATAATTCATGTCAACCAGCCATATTCTGTGTTAGACTTTCATATTGTTCAGATTTTGCAAGCAATTCAGCCAAAGTTTTGGTAAGAAAACTACCCAATACCTTCTCTTCCATTTTAAAGATTCACTTCAGGAATGCATTTATTGAAAGATGTCTTGAGACATGGTGGTGCTAAAATAAGATGTATTCACCAGCACAGCACTGATATCACTTAGACGACTGGTAAAATATTGCTACCACGTTGCAGCTCAGTAGCAAAGGATAATTTTACAAGCTGCAAGATTGGGCTATAAAAGTTGTAATGTCACATATTAGAGTGACCTTAAGGATGTTTGGTGGCAGATTGCCTATACGTAGCATAATCGCATTTCAAGTACTTCAACGGCAAGAAACGGCTTAATTTTTCTCCCACCTGCAATTTTCCATCTATCAGTCCAAGTGCTCTTGCACAGATGAGAACAAAAGCAAGCACACTCGCTCTCGAAAACACAAACACATAAGCCCAAAAACATCTGTGCATCTAACCAAAAATATTCTTGTGCTAAGTAAATGAAACGCTGAACCATTGCAATATATCTCACTTTGTGTGTCGTCTGCCCAGGAGCTTCACAGGCGGCCAGTAAAGTGAGACTTGTTTCTTATTACATAATCACCAGACAAAGAATGTGGACTGAGGCTTTCATGCTTCAAAAAGACACAAAAACACAGCAAAAGTATGATAAAAGTAGCTCATGTGACTCGCACACTATATTTCTTCTAGTCTTTAAGTCTTCTGAAGTCAAAAAATAGCTCTATGAGACTGAATTTAAGCTATTCACTGAAAAACTTTGTGGGTTTAGGTTCGGATTAGTCTGTAATATTAATGATTTATGTTCCTAAAATAAATAAACAAACACTCAGAATGTATTACATAGTAATGCTTCACAATTCATTCATTCATTATTTTCCATTAGTTAGTTAGTGAATGTATGTGGGGATGTATTTATGCCATGTGATAATCTAAGACTATTTTCATGGCAAAAACTGGGTAAAAGTTGTTTTAAACAATGTTTTAATCATATTTAAAAGGAGATCATTTACATATAAAAATTAAAAGATTTTAGGTGCTAATTCTAATTAGGTCCAATAAATAAATAAATATTATTATATTATTATTAATAATAATAACTATTATTATTACTACTACTACTACTATTAAAAGTTATTATTAAAAATCATAATTTTATTCATTTAATACCTTTTATTATTGTTGTTGTTAATTTATAAATAATTTATTTTGTAATAATTTACTTAGTAGTAGTAGTAGTAATAATAATAATAATTATTATTGGTAACACTTTACAATAAGGTTTGGTTTGTAAACATTAGTTAATGCCGCATGAACTAACCCAAACATTTTTATTAACTAATTAATTGTTCCCAATTACATAAGACACTTATATATATAACAAGTAAGCTTGTTCATGTTGGTTAATACATTAACTAATGCTAATAAATGAAACCTTATTGCAAAGTGTTACCTTATTGATATTACATAAATGAGTATGTTATGTCCTCGTTTAGAAAGCAGGGTTAACTTGTTTGTGTATTGCGTGCAGATTTTCAGCCTCTCCTCTCAAGACTCGCTCACCTTCATTAAAGACAGCGATAATAGATGGGCATCTCATCTCTTGCTAATGGTAAGCAGCCCTTCAGGCCAGTACGAAAGGTACAAAAAGATGAAGTGATTTAGAGGAGATTCACGACAGTGCCACCTAATGCCCCCATTTCAGAGAAATCCACTTTACAGAGCGGAAAATAGGCAGAGAGGGATGCAATAAATAAATAAATAAAAATCCCCTATTGATACTGTGCAAATGCATTTATCACCTCCCTCAGCTGGGCTGTGACAGAAATGGATGATTTTTATTAAGAGCCCTGGCTTTCTATCTACAGTATCATATATCTCCTCTAACAGTGAAGGCCGTGAAGAGTGAGAGAAAAAGAGGGACACTTTTTGGGGAAGGCAGGCTGCTGCTTTAGATTCCTGTCAGGTGACAAATTCGGCGAGGCGTAGAGAGCAGCTTTTGTTTTTGCTGACGCTTTGTTTTGGGTTCTCCAGGGCTGAGCTGAAGACAAAAGTGCCATTTAGCCTCATCAGGTGTCTGGTGACATGCTGGCTCTGCTAATGGCAGGACTTTCAGCTTCCAGAGTTTCCACAGAGTTTCAGGTAAGATGTAAAGAAGAGGGTTCAGTTAAAGGGACAGTTCATCCAAAAAAAAAAAAAAAAATTCTGTCATCATTTACTCATCTTCCACTTGTTCCAAAACTGTATGAGTTTGTATCTGTGTGAGTTCTTTCTTCTGTTGAACACAAATGTTTGGTTACCAACATTCTTCAAAATATCTTTTAAATCCTGTAATAATACATTCATTGTCAAAAAGAAGATATTTTGACGAATGCTGGTTACAAAACAGTTGACGGTAGCCATTAACTTCCATTGTTTTTTCTTTCATACTATGCAAGTAAATGGCTACCGTCAACTATTTTGTTACCAACCTTCTTCAAAATATCTTATAAAAAGATAAATTACCATAATTAGCTTCTAATACCACCTGCATTTGACTAGCATTAGCAAGTAGGATGATATGCATCAAAACGGTTACATAAAAGAAAGGCTATTGACACTTAAGAATGTCTATTGCTCCATTTTTATGAAAAATCAACAACATATGAATATATCTCGCAAGTTTTTATAATTGTACCAACATAAGTGCAGTCAATGTGTCTATTTTGTTACCAACCTTCTTCAAAATATCTTATAAAAAGATAAATTACCATAATTAGCTTCTAATACCACCTGCATTTGACTAGCATTAGCAAGTAGGATGATATGCATCAAAACGGTTACATAAAAGAAAGGCTATTGACACTTAAGAATGTCTATTGCTCCATTTTTATGAAAAATCAACAACATGAATATATCTCGCAAGTTTTTATAATTGTACCAACATAAGTGCAGTCAATGTGTCTCCCAATGCAAGTGGCAGAAAAATTAACACTGACAGGAAAAAATGAAAGTTTATGTCTGTAGGCAACAACTTAAATAACAAAGGACGAACAATGTGAGGATAATTCTGAAGAAATATCAGAAATATATCATTAACTGAACAAACAGGTACTGCCCTCAAGCCACAACTCTAAAGAAGTCTTGCTTGCTTGTTGCGTCATTCTTTTCTTTTTTCTTCTTCTTCATGTCTAAACATTTTTATCGGAGTCACAGATAGCAACACCAATAGTAATATATAGATTTTTGACGATAAAATTAGTAGTTATAGACATTTCAAATAATTTATTTGCAAATAATAATAATAATACAATCAATCAATCAATCAGATTAGCTATTTAAGATAATCTGAAAGCCATTATTTTCTAACACTGAATAGCTCCAAAACTGCAAATAATAATAATAATAATAATAATAATAAACAAATCAATCAATCAATCTGATTAGCCATTTAAAATAATTTG
Source organism: Sinocyclocheilus grahami (assembly GCF_001515645.1). Lineage (NCBI taxonomy): Eukaryota > Metazoa > Chordata > Actinopteri > Cypriniformes > Cyprinidae > Sinocyclocheilus > Sinocyclocheilus grahami. The sequence continues at coordinate 1,514,268 of NW_015505212.1, forward strand.
AAAGCCATTATTATTAACATTTATAAAATATAATAAATAAATAAGGTTACTGATTCTGTTAGAGAATATATACAGCATTTAAAAAAAATAACTGAAATTATTAAAGGGAATGTCATTTATTTTATATAGGCGTAACGAGTTGAAATATAGTGGTACCAAATATTTTAAATATATTATACATTGCTATGAAATGGTTTATACAAACATGCTACTCTATTCATTTAATTAAATCACACATAATCATACATAAGAGGGTCAGTGAGTATGATTACATGCATCAGGAACCGATTATGCTTAATTTGTCTCAAATGCTTTAAATGATGTTGCATGTCAGCTCATAATGTGTGCATGTCTATGGTTTAATATCATGATGATATTTTTTTATTTGATATTATAATGCAAATGTCAATTTGAGTCATCAGCATTTTGTTGCACATGTAAACACAAACAGAGAATGTTACATCTTAGAACAGTCTTCAACAAAAACGGCCCGGCAGCACCCTGTAATCGTTGCACACAGCACATAGTGCCATTGTCACACAACAACAATTTACTATGATGCACATTTAGCTCCAACAGCCATTGGGATCGGCATGAGTCGCGGTGTGTGTTTTAAAGCCGTGACAGCCGCAGATACACACACCTCTGCTGTTGCACACAGCTGGACGCTGAATGCTTTCATCTCGCTGAAAGCTGCAATAAATTGCATGCCTGGACAAAGTCTAAACACTCAGAGAGGTCTGTCTCTGTGAACATTGTACTTCAAGTGGAAAGTCTGTTTAATCCCAAAGTGTCACTTTCTGTTTTGCATTACATCAAATACATGTTTTTAGCTTTTATTAGCAAATTATAATATAAAAAGCTATATTAAAAGTAGCATGGTAAGCTAGAAAAAGTACAATACAGCTCAGTGAAATATTCTCAGGGTTAAACTTTACAATACAATACTGTCTAATCAGTCTGTGAGAATGTAAGAATGATAATTATGGTTTTCAGCTCATGTTACGCTCCTTTCGCAACAAACCTGAGTGAAAGAATGATGTGTTTGAGACATTGTTGCTGTTCATCGTGCGTGTCGCTCAAGCAAATGAAAACATCTTCTCCAGGGATAACGTTATCCTAGCGCACACACACTACACCATGATTTCTGTCATACTTAACTGTGTTATATGCACGCGCTTTGAGCTTTCCAACCAAATGAAGCTCCCTCAGCTAATCTACTCTGGTTTGTGCGGAAAAAACTTTCTTTTTAACTCGTGATTCCAAATTAGTACTTTGAAGCAGGCCTGTTTTGAGTGACTATTTGACTGGCCTCTCCTACAGTTGTGCTAATGAGGGCGAAATGTGTGTTTAGTTGTGCCAAGGTCAGACAAACAGCCACCAGACCAGGAGACGTCAGCCACAGGCAAGCTAATGAGGCAAACCGCCACATCACACGCTAACAGAGAGCCAGAGCAAGACCTGGATCATCCTGGAAAATTTTTCTAGAGAAGAACCCTTTGAAACGAGGCGATGGCTTTGTCTTGTTAACGGCATCGGGGGTCGAGTGTCTGGAGCTCACAGGGGCATTATGTCTCATAAAACGCGAGCAGGTTTATCACAGATAATCAGTGTCAACGAGATGCCGTTGGTCAGTCTTCTCTGAACAGGAAAAATTATCTTGTTTGGTTTGCCTTGTCTTGGTGATATGAAGGTCTCTATAACCATACGGTTCATTATGAATTAGTTTTTTTAATAGAGGAACTTCACTTGAATGATGTACAGTATGTGTTGACATGATGCAATGTTTTGTTATGAACATTATACTCAATGTCAACATGAAGTAAAAAAAAAAAAAGGACTCTTCTTGACTCTTATACTCTTCTAAATAAAAGTTTTTTACTTAAAGCTTCAATATTATAAAAAATAAAATTAAATTAAATTAAATGTAATTTAATGTAATTTAATGTAATTTAATTTAATTTAGCCTGTGTTCATAATGTCAACATGAAGTCATTTGGACTTTTTTACTCTTAAAAATATAACTTCACATCACATGGGTTGCAAATGCTTCAGAATTAAATCAGTTTTGATTTTGTCCTCGCTTTTACACACTTGCTTGCACACGCAAATGCCAGCAGTTTTCCATCTTTCTCTCAATATCGATTGCCGAGCAGCATCCTCAGATTAAATTTGATTTGATGAATATTAAACAGGCACATGCTAAAGGGGACAGCCAGACAAACACTGTCATGGGTAGAGGGTTATTCACATCGTAGGCCGTGATTTGATAACACAATGTTTGAGCGAAGTTATGAGCTTTGTTCACGTCGGGAATCACATTTACATTTATTTTGTTGGCAAGCAGCTTTACACCAAAGTGACTCACAAGAAATATTAAAATAATTGTGATATAAAAGTTGATAAAAGTTGAAGGGACAACGTCAGGAAATGTAGGGGTACAGACAGAGTAACATGGCACGTGGGTTTTAGAAATGAGAAATGATGCCCGGAGCTGTCAATCAAAGGGGCATATGGTACACAATAGCGCATGAAATTAAAAGCCAGTAAAGTCGTCTTCATCTGCAGCCAAAGTTTCAGGCTCTTTCCAAAGACTCCGCGTATGTTCCTGTCCACCACTGACAGCAAATCGTTACTAAAAGCATATAATGGCAAACTTTACCTCTCTTAAATGCCAACACAGTGCCATGTGTATTAATAATAGAGATGAGCATCAAAGGTGCTGCCACACTGCTCTTGGTTGACAACTAATAAATATTGAAAAGGTTGCATGAGCTACAGAATGCTTAATTGTGGTCGTATGAGAGAGAAAATGCAGTGGAGAGGAGGGACACTTCAGATGTGTCCAAAACAAACTGTTTGGACGATCATTTAGATACCCATCCTCATTTTTAATGTGTGAAACATGAAGGAGTTATGTCAAAGTTGTTCTTTTCCATTCCACAAACATGCATGATCAAATAAAGAAATATTCTGCCATTCAAAAGTTTAGGATCAGTAACCAGATCAAGATCTATCGAACCACTGGTCCATCTAATATACAAATCACATTTGACACACGGGCCACTGTGCCTGAACAGCACCGATGATATAACAATCCCAACTGACATGAAAGACAATTTCCTCTCCTGTTTCCACAACCTAAGACAGTCATCCTAGATTGTGTGTGTGTGTGTACATACTGATATCAGTGTTACTTTAGTATCATTTAGTTTCACAATTTTAGAAATGTTGTTGTATGCTTTTGTCATTTGAAATAGTTTTTTTAAGCATGACTATTTAGCATTTTGAAATTTGTATATTCATTAGTTTTAGTTTATTAAGTTTTAGCAATTTTAGTACTTCCACTTAAACTAAATAAAAATGAGAAATGTTTCCTTGGCAATGGGGTTTTTTTTTTTTTTTTAGTTTTAGATTTTATATATTTTTTTTCAATAGCAAAGATATATTTTATTGATAAAAATCTATATATTTTTAATGAAAATTACCCTAACATATAGATATGTTTTTATGCATTATTACTTAATACCAGCAAGGCATTAGTAATTCCACAGGAATGAGTATTAATTTCTTAATATAAATGAAAGGTAATACTATACCCGAACATTAAAGTTCAACAGATATATTGCTTCAAAAAGAGAATTTTTATATATATATATTTCCCCTTCAAGGGAACTCGCGCTGTATCCTCTAGCAGACACTATGGGGTCTGCCACCAGCAGGACCGGTGTTGAACTCCAATCCCATTGGCCCACGTAGCCCGTGACATCACAGGCGGGCACCTGGAAGTATAAGAGGGCACCTGCCAAACACGTCACCAACTTTCAGGAGCTGTTTGTTTGACAGCGCGTGTGAAGCCGTTATGGAGAAACCAAGGCAAGTGAGCGTTTTAGAAAGTGTGCATCTCCGTGTCCAAGGTTTCTGACACCCGAGGACACACATGATCTATGTGTTATGTGTCTTGGTGAGGAGCACATGCGTTTAGTGCTCGAGGGCTCTGAATGCGCTCATTGTGAGAATTTCCGTTCCCATTTGTCCCTCCTCTCGAGGGACTAGCGTATGCGTCTCTCGGTTCGGGTTCTGCTGCAGCCAAGACACGGTGAAGATTGTGGGGTTCACAGGTCGAGCCTGCAGAAAAGTTTGCGAAAGGTATGGACCTTTCGAAAGTTTGCGCTGAGAGCTTGAGTGCTCGGTGGGATCCAGACGCTCTTTCTCTTGGGTTATCGGATCCCGCGGATAGAGCTATATTGGGCTCATCTAGTGAGAGTCAGGGCATGGCTGTGGTTTGAGATGGCGATGACAGTGTGAGCACTGAATCCTCCCAACCTCACTCCAGCCCCGCATACGGGGAAATGCTGGGAGTAGAGGCGCCCGCCACTAAGAGGCTTGATTTAGTTTGTTCACGTGAAAGGCAGAATTAGATGAGCGCTTTCTGGCCGGTCATAACCTCCTCTCTCCCAGCAGTCTCCCCTTTCTTCCCGACCTCCACACGGAGTTAGTGAGATCATGGGACAGTCTGTATTTGGCTTGGCTGCATCTTTTTCAGCATGCGGATTACACTGAAGTTGTGCCACTAAGCAAACTGCTGCTGCCATTGGGTGTGCGATGGCAGCAATGGTGGCTACGGAGAGGCATTTGTGGTTAAATCTCATGGATATCGGGAAGAAGGAGAAAGCCTTTTTTCTTGATGCTCCGCTTTCGCCTTCCAGGCTTTTCGGCACCACCGCTAAGGCGGTGGTCGAGAAGTTCTGGCGAGCGCTAAGAGGAAGAGAGTGGATCTCAGGAAGGTGTTGGATGAGAAGCTTTCCGTTTCAAAACCGCACTCTGATTCTAACACTTCTTGATGCTTCTATATATATATATATAGACTTCCTACATGCTTATTTTGCACAGGCCCAGGTGCTCATCTGGTCGTCTCTTGATTTCTAGAGCACAGATGGGGTCAACGCTAGCACTCTTCAGCTAATGGCTCAAGCAGAGATGAAGGGAACAGCTCAGCCTTAAATTGGCCATGTAAACAGTGTGCCGGGCTCTCAGGAGACGCTCGCTGTGGCCTTGACTTTTGTTGTTGTGCTTGCCTTTACTCCCTCTTCAACTTTCTCTCAATCCTGATAATGCACTTAAATGCAACATTTTTAAGGCCACATCCTTTCTCTCTTGCTGAAACCCACTATTGCCATCAAACTAAAGCCTTGTGTGACTGGACACTCTATATATATTTTTTTCTTTTTCTATATGTTTTCACTTCCCTCCCATTTGCCATCTGCCTTCACGCAACTTCAAGGTGTTGAAGTATTGATGGTATTTTTTGAAATGAGAACACATAAATGCCATGACATTATATTGAGCTATTAACAAATTATACAAACAGTATTTATAAAGTACATTTGTAGTATATTCTAACTAGAAAATTTCTAGGGTGTGAGTTTACCAGGTCAACTAAACAAACATTGTATATATACTGTTGTTTTTTTAAAGATATTAATACTTTTGTTCAGCAAGGATGCATTAAATTGATTAATAGTGACGTCACCGTTTTTTAGAAAAGTATTAAGCAGCCCAACTGTTTTGTATGGAAGCCTGTTTCCGCCACTGAATAACAAAAAAGGTTATTGCAGCTTTTTTTTCTCGCAATTGTGAGTTTATATCTCACAGTTCTGACTTTATTTCTCAGAATTGCGACTTTATGTCTCGCAATTGCACGTTTATATTCTGCAATTCTGACTTTATTTCTTAGAATTGCAAGTTCATATCTCACAATTATGACTTTTTAACTCGCAATTGCGAGTTTATATCACACAACTCTGAGAAAAGATGTCAGAATTGCAAGTTTGTATCACGCAATTCTGAGGAAAAAAGTCAGAATTGTGAGATAAAAAGTCGCAATTGAATTTTTTTATTCAGTGGCAGAAACAGGCTTCCATTGTTTTGAACATTGATAATAATAATAATAATAATTCTTGAGCAGCAAATCAGTGTATTAGAATGATTTCTGAAGGATCATGTGACACTGAAGACTGGAGTAATGCTGCTGGAAATTAAGTTTGCATCAGGAATAAATTACTTTTCAAAATATATTAAAATAGGAACAGTTCATTTGAATTTTTAATAATATTTCACAATACTGCCGAATTTACTGTACTTTGGATCAAATAAATGTAGTCTTGGTAATCTTAAGAGACTTCTTTCAAAAAGATTAATGTAATCCTAAACAGCAAATTAATGTCAAATGTCCTGAAAACCTTTGTAAATTGAAAAAGAAAATGTATAACAATCATTCATAAAAACATGAATGTTTTGTAAAATAAATTAATAAAATAATAAACAATAATAATTTAATCATTTTAACCATGTTTTATTATTATTGATGGGCAGCCATAACATCTACATAGTGCATACATTTAATGGTACTAGGTTCAAAAACAAAACAAAACAAAACATAACAAAACATAAAACATTACACAACACAACAAAACAAAACATGACATAACAAAACATATAGCATAACATATACCAAAACAAAACATAACAACATATAACATAAACATATAACATAACATAAAAAATAAAAAAGTGATTATTCTGAAATATTTAATATGTAAATGCCATTATTGAATCTTGTTTTCCAGAGAACTATCCACCTTATTTTTTCAGCAAGAGCATCACCTTTCAAGTCAAGTCACTTCCCGTGTCATCCGCTTCCAGCTATTTTTAGCTGTACAAAACAGCTTGTTTTACTGCTTGATATTGCAAATTGGTGCGTCTTACCATATTATTTTAATGTATTATATTAATTATGAACACACTGGTTTGTATGAACACAATGCTTTTGCTGCTTTACAAGCACTAGCGTTGCCTTCTGGAAATGCAAATCTAGTTTAAAGACTGTCATTTTAATGTCCATTTTTAGCATCATAGCCTAAACGTGCCATTTAATAGCAATGCAGCACAAATAGCACCATAAAAGCGGCTCCTAATAATGGAAGGCTTGTGTCAAAAGGTGCTTGGTTGCGTGTGAGTTATGCATTTATAACGTTACCTGTCAGCCAGCCATAACAGCAGCGCTCAGGGTGGAATTTAATTAGCCAGAAACGACAGCAAGACGGAGAGACACTGAAGCCATGCGGTAGCAACAGATTTTGATCTTTTATTTCTTCATCTGAAACCATAAAGCATCTTGGAGCTCTGACAGAAATGTCAAAACCTGCCACGATATGATATGCAAATAATGTGAGCATAGTATGCCTAACTTATCTCATAATATTTCTGTTCTATCTATTGCTTATCATCATTTACAAGAAATATATTTGGCGATGGCCTAAACACGAAAAAATAAATATCCCCTCACTGTCAGTTATTAAGCCTTTTTGTTGATGCTCCTCAAAGACATTCCCTCAGTGGAACTTAGCATAATTAGAAGATCATGAATTCCCAGATCCAATCAGCGCAAGTGTTTCCTGTTTCTTCGGCAATAATAACACGAGAGCTCACTAACAAGCTAAGCGCTAACAGCCCGCTCGCTTTATTTTTATTACAGATTAAAGCTGAAATCACTCGGGCTAAATTGCTGCATTGGTAGAGTGTGAAAGTAACTGTGGCACAATCACGGCCCGAATGATTATTTGTTTGTCCGCAAATTGGTCTGAATCACAGGATTGCTCTTTGCTAAAGGTTGAGTATGCGCTCAACAATGATTTTCGAACGCGTTTTTATTCTGTGACCTTAATCATACCCATTTTGCAGACTCGATTAAGCCGTTTCACCTTTGAAAAGCAGATAGGTGCTGGGAAACCAGCTGGTTAATGGTGCGTTAACTCGCTTCTCTCTTCTTCTCCCCCATCATTTTAAAACCACAAGCAATTTATCGCTTAAAAAAATAATCTCTCTCTCTCTCTCTCCACATATATATATATTTCATAGTTCTTTTTTAGAAATTTGCGACATTATAAATATCACTTTTGACCCATTTAATTATTTTAGTTATTTATTTTGATTTTATTATTTTGTCATTTTAATCATATTAATTTTTTATCTTATGCCTAACTTTCGGTAGAGTATTACAGTTTCAACAAAAATATTAAGCAGCAACATTGATAAACATAAGAAATCAAGTATTGGCAAAATACTATCTATAATCCATAGTAATGCTTCCTCCAGTGCACAGATCAAGCACCGTTTACAAGTCAAAAGAGTCCAAAACAGCTCTAAACAAATATGTGGGTGGACTTTGATATGAGAGACAATAGGAGATAGACTTTTTTTTTTCACTGGAGGAAGCATTATTATGGACTCATATTTTGGCCAGAAATTATGGTTTGAAGTTTTAAAAAAAAATCTTATTGATGGATTTTTTTTGTTACATACAAAGCTTTTGGCTTCTCAAGATGTTAACTGATGGACTGGAGTGGCGTGGATTATTGTGATGTTTTTATCAGCTGTTTGGACTCTCATACTGACGGCACCCATTCACTGCAGTGGATCCATAAAATAAAATTGTATTCATATAGCACAAATAAAAACAACAGTAGTAGACCATTGTGCTGTACAAAAAAAGACAAAGGATGAATATAAAAAAAGAGACCGAAAGAATAAAAAGACCGCAAAGCAACGATAAAGGGAGTTAACATCAAAACCCCCCAAAATTTGACTTTTAAAAATCAAAGACAGTTGTAAGCCTGAGAGAAAAGGTAAGTTTTGAACTTTGATTTAAATTCAGTGGAAATGAATCTTATAGATAGAGGGAGACTATTCCACAATTTTGGACCAGCAATAGAAAAAGCTCTGTCACCCCTCGACTTAAGTTTAGATCTCGGAACCTAAAAATCTAATGAGAATCATCATAGATAATAATTAGAATTTAAAACAAAAAGTTTCTTGAGAGCCAAATTACCATGATAATATTATTTCAACATTTTAAAACAACATTGCTGCAAAACTGTATGCGCAGCAAACTAATTATAGCAATTAATTAATCTGCATTTGTTTACATTTTAAATGTATTAATTTTAATTTTTATATTTTAAAAAAAGGCATTAATTTGATTTGATAAAATTGCAATTTTTATAGACAGACAGATATTATATGAAGTGCCGATTTCCCAAACATAAAAACATTTTATATGTATTCAATTAATCAACATTAATAATTAGGGCTGGGTTTTGACACAAATGCGATTCGATTCAATATCGATTAATTTGGATACATGTCAGGTACAGTACATGCCAAATTTTCAAAGAAAAAGAGTCAGTTGGTAATACATTACTATAATATTGAAGGTTACTGATTTCTTCAAATTAAACAATTAAGTTTTTTAAATAATAAATGTACAATTACATAGGCTAATATTTCTACTTCAATTCGTTTTTTGAAATATAAACTAGATGAATTTATTAAAACATTAAACATTGAAGAACAGTAAAATTTATAATGAATATGTATCATCAAAATGCATATGCACCATATAAAATGCCCCTCTCTACAGTTTATTTTTCTGACTAATGAGTTTATGGTCACCAAATATGTTTTTTCTGAGGTAAATGTGACGTTAAATGACATTGTTTACAATCTGTTATATTGACGTCTTTGCGAGGAGGAAACACTGATTGAGCGATTACATGAGACAGGATACGGATTGTAAAGTTGTACTCTTTCTTTTAACTTACCTTTGGATGCTTAGTCATGTTTATTTTGTGCTGAAACGCGATTCGATTCAATATCGATTAATTTGGATACATGTCAGGTACAGTACATGCCAAATTTTCAAAGAAAAAGAGTCAGTTGGTAATACATTACTATAATATTGAAGGTTACTGATTTCTTCAAATTAAACAATTAAGTTTTTTAAATAATAAATGTACAATTACATAGGCTAATATTTCTACTTCAATTCGTTTTTTGAAATATAAACTAGATGAATTTATTAAAACATTAAACATTGAAGAACAGTAAAATTTATAATGAATATGTATCATCAAAATGCATATGCACCATATAAAATGCCCCTCTCTACAGTTTATTTTTCTGACTAATGAGTTTATGGTCACCAAATATGTTTTTTCTGAGGTAAATGTGACGTTAAATGACATTGTTTACAATCTGTTATATTGACGTCTTTGCGAGGAGGAAACACTGATTGAGCGATTACATGAGACAGGATACGGATTGTAAAGTTGTACTCTTTCTTTTAACTTACCTTTGGATGCTTAGTCATGTTTATTTTGTGCTGAAACTGGTATTAATGTGGAGAAGAGGATCAGTTCACGTGCGCCTCGTGCTGTTGAACTGAGGCGCTACAGCGATCTGTCACTTCACATTAAACGGCGCCAAAACGGCATTTATTGTTTAAATACTGCAATACAATGGACAGAATTTGAAATCTGAGACTGTGTTTCATATTAAAAGTACCAAAGCACAATGCTTATTACCATATATTGGATGGGAAGTGCCCTTCAGTGTACCGTCCATTAACTGAAAACAGGCTAGACTAACCGATTCTTGGTATTTAAGAATCGATATCATTCCGTAAAAATGAGAATCGATTAATATCGAGATATCGATTTTTTTTACGCAGCCCTATTAATAATCATTATTAAAATATCAAGAGCAATAACGGACAATAATAATACTACGACATAATAATGCAATGTATAATTTATATTTTAAATATTTATTTTATATATTTAATTTATATATTATACAATGATTGAAGTAATTGGTTAAATTTAAGTATTTGATTTAAAGACAACACAGATTATATAACTGGCTTTACAAATTGCCCTTAAAAGTTCATTTTGGGCCCTATATACATACAGTGTATATACATATAT